>NC_091121.1:163018133-163303133 GCF_040183065.1 Periplaneta americana
TTCAACGACTTATCAACTGTCGTTTTTGAAATGCCTTCATGTTATACCCAGATATTCTAGATACACGTTCGTGACTTGTTCGAATAGCTTCAACAGAATTGTCGCTTACATACAGTCTTCATGAACGTATTTTATTTAGTAGACCTCGTATTTCTTTTAACTGTTTTAGCCCACAGCATAGCCAGGTCGTTTTTCTTTGCCTGCTGATCTGGGACTTCCTTGGCCATAGATTCGATTTCCGTTTGGACTGTTTACCTGGTTGGGTCTATTCCGAGGTTTTCCCCAAAGTTTCAGGCGAATCTCGCCAAATATCATCTCGCTATCACCGACTTCATCGACGCTGAATAACCTCGTAGTTGATACAGCATCGTTAAATAACCGACGTACAAACCAACTCTTTACCCCAAAGGCGAACGTTATTTTCATGTGGCGGTTGTGAGATCATATTTTGCAAGCCTTGAAACGCACTACATTCTACTTCTTACTTTCATTTTGTTGAATGTAGTAATAAGGGACCATTTTCTGTCCCATAACGTACGGAGATAACATTAGTTGTCCATAGGCTATATTGGCGTGACGACATATTTGACGCATGGCACAGGTACTATCAGAGAACACTTGCATCTTGTTTGCGCTCCAGTTGACGTTCTACAGGCCACAATAGAAAACAAAAGATGCGAAAACAAATGAATGAGTTGCATAAACAATTGAATGCTCTTTCACATTTAAGTATAAAAATATAAGGGTGCTATTTGAAATTTCAAAGTGGAGATGGCTGCGGGGTGGGGAGTGAAACTAAAATGCAATTTAGCCTGGGTTCAGACTGCCCCGTCAATATCTAAATTGATGTGTTTTTTGTTTAAATTGAAATAAATTTGAATAATTATACATTTTGATTACACAACTTCTAACACTATATCACTTTGGAATATGTATGATATAGCTTTCCTGTTTTAAACTCCAACGTAACTCGTTTACATGTTTCTATACAAACTCAAATGTAACACCTGCAACAACTTCTAAATAGGACAGACAGGCAGATCATTTCAAACACGTTGCAAAGAACACATCACAGCCATAACAAAATTACAAAACACCAGTGGCGTAGCGTCAATGTAAGCTAAAAAGCTTAGCTTCCCCAGTTAATATTAATTTCATAATAAACCTGCAGTTTATGGAGAAAATTATTTATTAATTTTAATAGAATTTATATTTACGCGTTAAATATTGTGATGCGGCAGCTCAGGATTATTTGTGATGCAGCAGTACATAAGAAGCCTGCACACACCAGCTTCCAAGCAGACCGGTTTCTTCTGTGTAATCCACCCCGCAGATTTTCCATCCCTTTTAAACTACCCTAGTCGCAAGGCTCGAAAAGAAGCTAGCTTTAACATTTAAAATAAGTAGTTTCCGAGTTATTCCTAATCGTCAGTTGTGTTCAGTTGAAGTGTTAGTGTGCATTGTGGCTGATATAATAAATAATGAGCGAAATAACAGTTCCCGACACTAATTTACTTGAATTTTTTAGGACAATTGTATTATCAAGACTGACTTACGAACAAAAGTGTGATTTAAAAAACAAATGACCGACTCCCTTGCTGTCAATGAAGGACACAACCAAAAGACAGACACATACTTACGTAATGATACTAATATTGTGATTTCTCTAAGTATGACAGGGAGTGAGCTAATGTTATACGTATACGTGTCTATTTGTTAGAGATATGTGTAAACCGTGAAATCGTATTTTATTACGTCTCATTTGAGGTCATGCCTTATTGGTGTTACTTACGATGTTCCAACCAATCTTCGACTGCTGACTTGAAATTGACTACTATTTATTTTAAGACTGTATTTTTGTAATACATTATCTCATATTGCATGAAAGAGAACTTGAGTTGGCTTCCCCTGCTCAAAATTTCATGCTACGCCACTGCAAAACACCTCCACATATTATGCAGAACACATCACAAATGCTAACCACACCCACAGAGACATCAACACAGACATGGAAATACTACACATCCAACCAAAAAGCCAGAAACTAAACACACTAGAACAATATGAAATATACAGACACACAAAAACACACCCCAACGAAATTCTCAACACACAACTCAACTTCAAAACACACACTCTCTTTGACTCTACACTATACGACACAACGCACCCTCACAGGAAACAGAACAAGAGGCGCTAAGACCAACAACAACCAGTTCTGAAGATGACCAATAAATAGATCGAAACATGTAAACGAGGTGCGTTGGAGTTTAACACAGGAAAGCTTTATCGTACATATTCCGAAATTAAATAATTAGTTATTTAGAATGGGAAGATTTGAAATGAAAACTGTGTATAATAGCCAACTTACTAGAAAATTCTTAACCTTAAACTCTATAACTTATAGAGAGAAAATTATACCTTTTATCAAAGAAGGATAAAAAAATTGCTTATTACATTAGATATTAATGACTTCGAAAGACTCGAATTGTATAATTTTTAATTAGTTAATAATTAAAATCTTTTTTTTTTCGTATATCAAGAGACAAGAGATAACGTGAAGTGGCCAGAAAACTCTTAACTTTACATTCTTGTACTTACAGATTGAAATTTACAGTTGTTTTCTAAATTTATAGGAGAATGAATTTTATAAACACAGAAAGCATTCTGTGATAAAGATGATAAAAAATGAAATTATGCATAATTCTCTAACTTGAGTTTCAACTAGTAAATACTATGTTATAGTAACGCGAAATAATAAAGATCTAATGAAAAGATATTTTTTGCTCATATTCATCGTATTATACGAGATAGTGTATCCGATAAAGGACTTGTGTCACTCTGGAACTAAAAGTAATTTCCGTTACCCTCCGGTTGGTGTAAATGAGCAGGTAGTTTATTGTTTGTCTTCGACATCGCACACAGCCCTAAAGTCTTGTTTAGGAAACGAGTAAAATGTTCCTTCTTCGTACATGGCAGCTCTTCATTGTTTCTCAACGAACAAGCATTTAGAAAAACCTCTAATTCTTTCCATTTTTTTTATTCCTGTAACGGGATATGTTTCTTTGGGAAGGATTATTGTCATTACTAGAAACTTCCCTAATTTTCTACCTTGATTTCTTGATACAGTAAATGATGTAACATTTGTATAAAGGCCACTTTCAAATTTATGTTCTTTTAGAAAGATTGGAGAATGCTGGGTTTGCAGTGAAAGACCTGTCCTGTGATCCTTTCTTGTGCCGTGGTTTTATCACCAATGGGTATGGAGGGGGAAGATAAGTTTTGGTCTGGGATGAACTTCAACGCCTGGATTTTTAATAAGTCTGGACTATCTACATCTGAATGGGTAACCTGCCTCAAAATGAATGCCAATTTAGCAGCAGTTAGAGGAGTACCTGGTCGCTCTTTGGACGGATCCCGGTGCAGACATGGCTGCCCGGAGACTGAAACCCTTGCCCACGTCCAAGGTCAGTGTAACAGAGATTTACTCCTCCGAAATGCCAGACACCATCATGTTCGATCCTTAATTGCAACTGCTTTAAGAAAAAAGTCTTGGACAGTAGAAGAGGAAGTTTTTTGCCTTGCTACTAATGGCTCCTCTAGACGTATTGACATCATAGCGTATTCCTCGACTACCAAGAAAGGATATATAATTGATCCTACCATAAGGATTGAAACGGGGAGTAGCCAGCCGGAGGATATCAATAAAGAAAAGATCAACATTTATCTGCCAACAGTTGATTACTTCAAAGCAAAATACCAGCTTGAAGACATTGAGGTGATTGGTCTTCTTATTGGAGCTCGTGGTGTGATTCCCAAGTTCTTTGAAAGCTTCAGGAAGACTTTTGAACTACCACAGACACTTACTGCTGACATCATAACTTCAGTTTTGAAACGCTCTTGCCAAATTCTGAGTCATCATATTCACTCTGTCTATTTTTTTTATTCACTTTCTATTCATATATGTTTATTTTAATTTTCTTTCTACAAAATTTATGTAAACATTTAATACTGCAAAATTCATGTAGGAGAGTATACTGAGTCCTTCTGGGCTACCTCCAATGGGAGGCAGTTATTACCTTACCTTACCTAGATTCGTATAATATTAACAATCCAGAAAGAAACTCTTTCTGATAGCTCATTCTTTCCCTTCTAGCACAGAGCACGTGCCAGTCTCGTCTCCTCACCTATACCACTCGCAAATGTTTCTTCGACGGACTTACAATCAAAATAAAGGTACTCATGCGGGTTACTTGTTCAACTCGCTCACATTATTTCCGTATGTCTTGGTTATAACGGAACTTGCCCTTACGAGCGTGCCAATCGATAGGTACGACATCGCATGGCGATATGATAGAAATCTTCTAGCCTTGTATTATTTTGTTAAGGTATTCTGTGTCTTGGTGCCGCTATAAGGAACGGTGAAAATCGTAGTGAGACAAGTGACCAACAGGCTTGAAGCTCACAAAAACACTTCCTCTCAGTTCAAAATTCCCTTGTAAGAATGCGCGACTGTGTACTTTTAATAGTTTCTGCCCCCATTTTCCGTTCTTTAATTGTCGTTTTTTCATTCGGAGTCTCGCTCTATTTTCATCACCGATGGGATTTATTTGAAATTAGTTTCAAATATTTTCTAGACGGATATTTTTACCTTATTTGCAAGGCAACAATGTCTCATTCACTCAGCTTCTAGTAGGGTACTCTTCGTGTCACATAGAACGAACGTCCATGTTAATTTACGGTATAAGTGTTTGTGAGTCTCTCTTGAAAAAATACATTTAAATTCCGTGAGAGTTATTACATTAATCCCATAATATTGAGCTCATGTTGAAGTCGGAAATATATGTCAACACTGTGATATGGACGAGATTAGCTTGTATCTCTCATGTCAAGTTAAAAATTTATCGACTGTATGCCAATGTTCGGAAAATCACGTTTCAAAGGATGGACGACCTGTAGCATATATTGATGTTTATTTTCAAATGAATGATGCATTACGTCCCATTTACTAAAGTCTATTCGTTTTTATCATTTTAATCGAAGATGTTATCTACATCGAGAGAATAAATTATCGAATTTGTGTTTTTATATGTCTTGCGAAGAAATTGTATGATAGTATTAATGAAAAATATGAGGTGGGATACTTAATCATTCGTATCTTGTTGAGTTCCAGCCCCAACGGGTGTCAGGAACTTATTTAAGTATGAGAATAACCCTTATTATGTCTTTCTTTAGAAAGGAAGTAATGTCGTTGATTTACTGCTTACATTCTCTGTTCCTAAATAAGAAGATGCTAGAGAAATATTTACTCATAACATATTGTTTACATGCATTTTAAAATATGATACTGTTGGAGTTAAATTTATTAATGTGTTACAAATTCTGGGGCCGATATCATTACTATCATTGAAAGCAGTGATCGTTAAACACTTGGGTTCAAACAAACGTATTGTATCCATGTCTTTTGTTTTGTGTTTGTGACTATGTGATCTGAAATATGTGTGATTTTTATGTATAAAAATTAATAATACATTGATATAGATTTGATGTATTTTCAAGACTTCAAATTCTAAAAACAATTTTTCGGTAGGGTAATCAATGGCATTTTTACAAATAAATATATATATATATATATATATATATATATATTTAATTATTAATCTCTGTAATAAATCTAGTGATTAAGGTTAATTTTATAAGTATTATACGATCCTAATTTATTCATATTTTTGTATTTACATAATATTCTTTTTAGCTCTTAATTTTTAAGATAATTAAGATTTTTCAACGTTAGACCCTAGATAATATATTCATAGACAAATATACGAATAGTTTCTTTGAATTTTGAGAAAACTGTATGCGCATGGAACATTTTGAACATCTTAAAATGTATAATTTCAAGGGAAAAATTGTACCAGATCCCTGGCTTAATTATTCCCTTTATATTCACATAACTCAAGTGGGTTGACAGAACGTCAGAACCCAGCATTGAGTGTACACTTATTGTGTGACGTAAATTTGTGTGTGTGTGTTTTTTTTTTTTTTGTTAACGAAAAGTAAACTCAGTCGGTAGAGCGTTGGCGCGATCAGCCGAAGGTACCGGGTTCGTTACCCGGCACAGGAACAATTTTTACCTTGAAAGTATTCAAGTCAGCTTTACAGGGAACTATATCTAAAAGCCAGTTTTGTATCTTAAAATGTAGCCTCGAGAGAAGGCAAATTTTGGAATGGGATACAGTACTGACTTATGGAGCAGGTCTATATAAAAATGGAAACAGCGTAGAGGCAATAACTTCAAACTGCCAACTTCCTAAGTGTCCAAGAAACATTTCCGTACAAAAAAATTGTTTTTTTTTTAACAGTTTTGCAAAAATTCAGTCCCAGAGTCTCTTAAGGAAACCTCGTTGTGATTAGGGATCAAAAATCCGATTTTTTATTTTGTGTTTTTTAGAAAAGTACAAAACTTGTTCTTTTAACGATATAAATATTGGGGGGGGGAGGTATTTCTGCAGATAAACCCTTTAAATGGCCTCTTTGAATTTTGCACTGCATGTAATTCATACATCCTTCTTTTTTTTAAATGCAGCTTTCCATAAGTTGAAATTTTTCGAAGTTAAGTGCATTTTTCTCTAAAACTACTGGATCAATTTACATGAAATCTTTACAGTATTTTCTGCAGCCTGTATTCTACATAGTAGACCTAAGTATTTAATAATATGACACACATAACACTAGAAAATATATATATGCATTGAAAAAAGTTGCAAAAAATATTAAACAAAGATCAATATTTTTTTTTTTCTGTTTCACTAGAGGTGAAATATTTAACTAAATTCTGCTTTAGAATTTACAATATACATTACTAGATAACTTAAAGATATACAAGGTATATGAGTGAAGACTGTAGAAGTAATATGCACCTGAAGATTGAGGTACACTTAGCAAAGTGGGAAAACAGGTTATCAGTAAGAGCCTTTCTTTCGCACTTGGATACGAAACTAAATAGTTGTCGTTTATATCACTGAATTCAGAATTATTGATTGTATAAGCATGGAAATTTTTATTCCACTCTGACCACTAGAAGCTTATAAATATTAAACTAAAGTTTTGTACCGAAATTTTTTAATCGCACAGGCATCACTACTCCCCTTAAGAAGCATGGAAGCCATCCAAATTAAAACATACTGGCCTAATGCAAATCTAGCTTTCAGGTAAGGCTCCCTGTGAAGCAGACTTGAATTAATTCAAGGGAAGAATTGTTCCGGGGCCGGGTATTGAACCTGGGAGCTTTGGCTTAGCGCACCAACGCTCTATCGGCTGAGCCACCCAGGAATTTCACCCGACACCGTCTCTATATACGTTTATTTCTATAATATATGGACATAAGCTCCTTTATACTTGACATGAGCTAATAGCCTTATTCATCCCATTTGATATGAATGCCAACTGCAGACAGATCTTAATTTTATGCTCCGGCCTGTTTCTTTACCAATTTTAGTAATAATTTACCTGATGAAACAGAGCTCCCTGAATCGCGCCTCAAACCATCTAACTACCTACCCACTCTTATTCAATGAGAAGACAATAATAAACTGAAATAAGATGGCGATTAGAATATGTGGCCTGTAATAAGGCAGATATTCGTAATTCAACACGCCCTAAATTATTGTAAAAGTGGATGATAACTTTTATCGTAGCCGTTGGTCTAAAATAGGAAACACCTACGTAGTATGCAATGAAACCTAATGTGAACTTCAAATTTTAATTGCTTGTCAGCGGCGATTGTGAAAATACATAAAATGGCGCGCCGCACCTATAGTTCGATTTGGCGCATAAATCTATTCAGAAATTGAGCCTCTCTCTAAGAAATAACGGTATAAGTATCAATATTATGTACATTAATTGCGATATATGAGAGATTTGTAGTTGTCAGACATAGTGGATGCAATCTCTCATTTGAATTCACGATCGACTTGAACCAATTACTCATGAACTTCGGTTTAACGTTTCGCGATTTCACCTTCAGCCAAATGGGAAAAACTCTTCTTAGAAAATATATGGCCATTAAGTATCTCGTGTTCAATTTCATTATACTTTCAAATGTGGTTGCCTGGGAGCTGGTTGTTACCGCATCTGTAACATAGAATTAAACCATGAAGAACCCACTTCCGCCGATTACTGATCGATTCATTTGCATATTGTCAAACGCAATGAAATGTGTTACGTAACAGCGTAATTCCTCTCAAAATAACCCAGTTTATAAATAAAAACTGGAGATGAATTGGCGGTTTTAGATTTGATATGACGTAACAAACGGTTATATGCTAAAGTGACCTTACTGTTCTGAAACCTTGCCAGCACCTTAGGCTTTCTATTCATCAAGTTATGATATTATTCTACGCGACCAGTTGACCACAGGTGGTCAATAATTTAATAGTCAGCATTAGAAATATGAAATTAGAATAAATGTTATAGTAGTATTAAGCATTTATATTTGATTAAATATTACAACTAGTTATAGTTCACAAATAATAAATAAAGCATGTGGACATATTCCATTTCTTCACACAGATGTCCGCATAGATGATGCACATCATGTTTTCAGATAATTAAATCCTAATACAATTGTGTCAAAAACCTTGGAGTTTACTTTGATACGCATTTAAACTGGAATAACCAAGTAACCCATATTACAAAAAAAGTGTTTTCCATACTACATCCTTAAACAGCGTACTACATTCCGCTATCACTCAAGAAAGTATTAGTGGAAACACTAGTAATCCCCCACTTCGATTATTGTGATTTTCTACTGACTGACCTCAATGTCAACCAGTCGCAACAATTACAACGTGTTCATAATTGTGTTCGCTTCGTCTGCGATATCCGTCGCTATGACCACATTACCCCATCCTTCCAGACTCTAAACTGGCTACTGCTTAACGAACGTAGAACTTTTCATTCTCTTGTTCTCCTTTTCCAAGTCCTTTACCTTCTACACCTACTTACCTTGCCTCCAGTTTCAGTTACCTGTCATCATATCATAATCTCTTCACACGCACGCAAAATAGCCGCATACTAGCCATACCAGCACATAAGACATCATCGTATTCATCATCATATACAATCTCGCTCTCGCGCTTGTGGAATACCCTACCCAGTGACATCAGAGACTGTCGGAATTTAGTAGCGTTCAAAAGCAAGCTTATTAAGCATTTTCTTACTGCATAGAGTAGGCTTAATTTTTACTTAATTAATAAAAAAAAAGTTTCTCTCTCTTTAACGTTTACAATAAACTGTCTAGCTTTTATTAATCAGTTAATCTTTTAATACTTTGACTTTTATTGTATTTGTAAATTTAATATTAATTGTAATTATAATTATAGTTGTATTTTTAATATTGTAGTTGTAATCCCCTGGAAGAGGGGAAGAGAAGGCCTGATGGCCTTATCTCTACCAGGTCATCATCATCATCATCCTTCACGAATTAGGCCTCTGTAGACCTGTTTCGGCCCCATCTAGCAGTCTTCTTAAAGGTCTTCCTGGTCGACGATGTCCTCTAGGTTTATATTGCATCATAATTTTTGGGATTCTGAATTTTCCATTCTTCTTACATGATCTAGCCAATTGAATTTGTATCTGCTGATTTTTTCTTCTACTGACTCTACTTCTAATTGTTCTAAAATTTCTTCATTCCTTTTTCGGTCTAAAAGAGTATATCCTGCTGTCCTCCTCAAAAATTTCATTTCCGTTGCTTTGATTCTGTTCATGTCTTTTTTCTTTAATGACCAAATCTCGCTTCCGTATAAAAGGGTGGGTAATGCTAATGTATTATATATTTTTATTCTTGTAGATTTTTGTACTAATTTAGCTTTTAATGTATTGTTTATTATTCCTAGAATTTGTGTAAATTTGGTAATTTTCTTGTTCACATCTTTTTCATTTTGATAAGATATTTCACAACCCAGATAATTGAAATTTTGCACTTGTTCGAGGCATTGGTTATTGTGTATTATCTTACTTCTGACTGGGTCTTGTCCTAAAAATGCCATTACTTTTGAGTTTTGTGCTGAAATTTCCATCCCAAAATCTTTTAATATTTTATTTAATGTATACAATCCTCTTTGTAAATTATCCTCTGAATTGGAAATTATGACTTGATCATCGGCATAGAGTAAGGTATTTAATGTTAGAGCACTGGTTATTTTGATTCCTGATGTGTAGATTTGGTTCCATTTTAAAATAATTTCATTTATATGAATATAAAATAAAGTTGGTGATAGTGGACAACCTTGTCGAACTCCATTATTAACTAATTTTCTTTCGGATATACAGTTATTTATTTTGACACTTATTTTGCTGTCTGTGTAGATTTCCATTATATTTTGCAATAGCAAATTTGGAATATTTTTTTCTTGTAATATGTCGAATAAAAGGTCTCTTCGGACTTTATCAAAAGCTTTCACAAAATCAATAAACGCTATATGGGTTTCTAAATTAAATTCTCTTCTTTTTTCTAACAATATCTCTACCAGGTTAAATAAATAAATAAATAAATAAATAAATAAATAAGTAAATAGATAAATAAATAAATAAATAAATTTCCAGTAATCTTAGTAATAGTTTTGATTAAATATAACATAGTTATAGTTCACAAATAATAAATAAAACATAATGAACATATTCCATTTCTTCAGACAGATGCCCGCATAGATGATACAGATCATGTTTTCAAAGAATTAAATCCTAATATAGGTTCCAGTAATTTTAGTAAAAGTTGTAATTAAATATAACATATAGCACAGTCTAGTATATACGGTCACGAAGCTCGTTACGTAGTAAATATGCATCCATGGATAGTTGCTAACCACTTGTTCGCTAATATCGCCTCATTACAGACAATGCGAAATAGTACCGGCACAGTCTATTGTTCCTAGCAACCTCAACAACTCAAGCTTCGTGACTGTATATACTAGACTGTGGTTATAGTTTACAAATAATAAATAAAATATAATGGATATATTCCATTTCTTCAGACAGATGCCCGCACAGATGATACAGACCATGTTTTCAAAGAACGAAATCCTAATACAGGTTGGCGTAATCTTAGTAATTTATTGTCGTAATGAATCGCAATAAAAGAAAGGGAACTAAACGAAGAAAAATTGAAAGGTATATTCAAGGAATTAGGACTGTGAGGAAGAATCTATGTGAGCTTCAAGCCTGTTGGCCACTTGTCTCACTCAGTTTTCACAGTTTCGTTGAAGGAACTTAAGACGATTTTAATGGTAAAAGCTGAAAATGGACGTAATCTAATAATTGCTACATTAGTAACTGTCCCAAAATATCGGTAATTTATGAGTCTAGTATTTTCAATAAAGTTAGCAGTTTAAAAAATATTTGAATGTCTTATGTTTAGAAAGACCAACAATTAATTGTTCATTAACACGAGGAAGCAACAATTCTAAAATTTGATTACATATTTTGAAAGGATGTTTTCTTTATAGCTTCAATTTTTTAATTTTGAGAAAGTTAATTAGAATATTTTGTTCAGAAACATATTTGTCTCCTGTAAAAATCAGTATCTCTACCGTTTACACTCTGTATAACATTGTATATACAGAGTGATTCACGAAAAGTTGTCGCCACTTACGGAGCTTATTTCCGAATACATTTTGAGCAAAAACTGTCGTATAAACATGGGTCCTATTCTTAATATTTTCAGAGTTACACTAATCTGAAATTGTTCGTAAAATACCTTTTTTTAACTTCTAAGGGTAAAAAAAAAAATTTAAAAAAAATAGAAAATGAACTTTCTCTTCTTTAACTGACTAATATTCTGAAGCTAAAAAAAGTGCTGTGAATTCCTTAGTTGCTTTATACAGTCTTTTCTTCCATTTTTAAGAAATTATATTATTCTTACGCACTTACCACAACAATAATTGGTATAAGTCACACGACTTCTAGCAACTTTACTCCTTTATAGTTCAATATTGTATTATAATGTACAGTCTTAAAGAGTTCACAAGGTTGAAGTGATTTGTAGCAATAATTTTAGTAATAAATGCGTAAGAAAAATGTAATTTCGAAGTTAAAAATAAAAAAAATTATATATGTATATCTGTACGAAGCACCTATGGAATTCACAACAAATGTTTAGGTTCAGAATGCTAGCCTAATAAAGAAATGATACTTCTGAATAGTTCATTCTCTATTTGTAATATTTTTTTACCCCTAAAACTATATAAAAATGGTATTTTACAAACAAATTCAAGTTATTATAACTCTGAAAATACTGAGAATAGGACTCATGTTTTTTTGCTCCAAAAATTTCTTCGGAAATAAGCTCCTTATGTGGTGATAACTCCTATTGAATCACCCTGTATTTCATTAAGAATTAAATTGAATTAAATTTTACGAACTTGATGAGATAGAATAACATTTTATCAAGCAAACAAAAAAGACGTACTTCACAATTTTTCTGTAACTACTCTCTATGTTGAAACTGCAGATAATGATACGGATGTATTATGTTAATCATCGTGATCTTACTATATTGCAATGCTCAGTAGCAAATTCCAAATAATTCAAAGCTACAATTGGATTTAATATAAATACATGTTAAATTCAGTTCTCTTTTTGGATTACAGGAAATTTGTTACTGAAAACTTGTAGCCGAGTGTAATTAAGTGAAGCGTACTGGAACAGCGAATATTCATCTGAAACCTGATATTAAAGCCGTTGATCGCTAGAAGCAAGCGAAATTCACGTTTCCAATTAATTGTGTGTTTGTCAGGTGGAGCTACAGAATTAGCAATACGAAAATCAAAACGTAACTTTGAAAGAACATGTTTCATACAATGTACCTGACAGAACGTACTCACTACAAAAGCCAAAGCTATACCTATAACAGTGCAGAATTTAATATTGTTTTCTGCAAAGCTGAATATTGGTGAATATTTTGTAATATCTTAAAAATATACGCAGAGCAGCTTTGAAAAGAAAATGAGAACCAAACGCATGGAGTTCTCCCAAAACTATCAATGGTCTGGAAGAACTTTCTAAAGGATAAGTCTTATCTGTCTCTGTAATTGTTTGATTTGAAGCATGGACAAATTTCTTGACAAAAAAAATCGATGATGGTCGTACTGAAAGATGAGCCATGAATTACCGTTAAAAGTGTTCATGTTTTACTGTAAGCGTGACACGTATTTTTAATAAACCATTACTAATCTTTCCAGCATTTTGAAAGCAAATATGTAACTATAAAAACATAATATAAATGTTATATACGTATTAATACTTACTTAGTGGCTTTTAAAAAACCCGGAGGTTCATTACCGCCCTCACATAAGCCCGCCATCGGTCCCTATCCTGAGCAAGATTAATCTAGTCTCTACCATCATATCCCACCTCCCTCAAATCAATTTTATTATTATCTTTACATCTACGTCTCGGCCTCCCCAAAGGTCTTTTTCCCTCCGGCCTCCCAACTAACACTCTATGTGCATTTCTAGATTCGCCCATACGTGCTACATGCCCTGCCCATCTCAAATGTCTGTATTTAATGTTCCTAATTATGTCAGGTGAAGAATACAATGCGTGCAGTTCTGTGTTGTGTAACTTTCTCCATTCTCCCGTAACTTCATCCCTCTTAGCCCCAAATATTTTCCTAAGCACCTTATTCTCAAGCACCCTTAACGTATGTTCCTCTCTCAAAGTGAGAGTCCAAGTTTCACAACCGTAATGAACAACCGGTAATATAACTGTTTTATAAATTCTGTCAGATTTTTTGACAGAAGACTAGATGATAAAAGCTTCTCAACCGAATAATAACAGGCATTTCCCATATTTATTCTGTGTATTATTCAAATATAGGCCTACGTGTGCATATAAATTAAAAATATTCTTCAAACTATTCACGACTCTACACAGCTCCACAGAATGCTACTATTTGTTGTTTATGTGAACATACTGTGAATCATCTGTGGCGAGCGGCAGCAGAGCGAGGCGCGGGTGGCTTTGGTACGAACATCCTACCTATGCTCATGATTAGACTTCGTGGAATTACCACGAGAAATGTAAGGTTTACTGCGCACGCGGTATAGACTGTATGAGTAGGGAGCGTGCAAAGGATGGGGTATGCCTCTGATGTAAACACTGAGCAGTATACTGCGGTTACAATAAAACCTGTATCCTGCATTCGAGAAATGTAATGAATGATCTTTGAAGTAGCAAATGTCTAAATATGTAAATACACAATTATTTTATAGTTAGATATATTAGCTCTTAAAATTTAATATAATATTATTCACATCATCCTTGAATATGTGCATTGCAGTGAAGAGTTACGTACATTTTGAGTGACTGCAAAGTGAACCTCCTCCGATGGTCACTCAAACAGTTTTTATATTGGGAAAATATGCATACAACGTCACACGATGTAATAGATGCATATTTGAAGAAAGGGAAGTCACTACTTTTTAGTACACCAACTTCAGACGTCTTGTCGTGATCTGATAGTACATAATTTATAATACGAAGTTGTGAATAGGCAGAATTTTTAGCAATAACGTCTCTCAACTTACATTTCACTTTTTCTGAAATTAGTGAATTGTTATTTTGGATAACGGTTTGTGATACTTTATACACTATATTAAGGGTTTCTGAGAGTTGTAGTTTAGGCGATTCTAACAGAGTGATGCTCTTGAACACGATTTTAAAATTCGAATCAATGAACAGAATATCTTCCAATAGCTGTTCAGAAGAAAATGATTTTACAACTGCAACAGCGGAACTGTCTGTGCTATCCAATGCATCCATTATTTTGCCGTGATGTTCTGCATAATAATTAACAGCATCCAACCACGTTCCCCAACGGGTTAAGACTGGCTACGGGGGTAAGGGTATTCCAGGGGCAATTATTTGGAACAGCAACACTCTCATTGTAGTATGTTTGATTGAATTCTTGTCTACACTGAACAAATGTTAAGCTGTGACTATCCAACCACAGTAATGCAAAAACAAGTGCTTACATAGGTATACATTAGCTGTAGCTGCTCTGTTTGGACCGGTCACAACTCTTAAGATGAACTGCTTATACTACGAGACCGGGCGGCCGCTCACCTCCTCTATACTACCGTCATCGGCAACCTGATTGCATGCTGCGTGTGGCAATTCAACGAAGTCTACTCATGATTCATGACAAATGTTTTCTTACTGTCCGTGAAGAGTGTGGGGATTAGTGCGGTAAAATTAGACTTCATGAATTCCATACAAATATAAATAATAAGAAGCGAGCACACTTTCTTCAATAAATTTAAAAGTTATGAATATAACAAATTAGGAGATGCCAGACATTTTCAATGAATCATCACTTCATATCTGTTATAGGATTCTTTATAGGCTTACTGGCGAATATGAAATAGACTGCAATATTTTAGATATTCTACATATTATATGAACGAAAACAAAGAAAAATTATTACATGAATGTGGAACCTAAAACCCTTAGGTTCCCTGTAATTGTTGCCATGAACTTCTAATTGTGATGGGCAGAGGCATGACGTGATCACTAAAGATGGAAATTTTAAAATTTAACGTAATTTTATCTCATTTTCACAGCAGAATTAGTTTATACTGAAAGCCTTAATTTTTTCGTTGAAATTTTTTTATTTAATTACTGCAGAAATTAGGAGATTACAGTTGCAATACTTAACTCATATATTTTTGTTTATTTCATATTTACTCTTTATATACTGTACGTCGTCAAAAACTCATTATTCTATTGAATAATTATTCATCTCTACAAGACACACTTTGACAGCAAGCGTTTGAAGGAAGCTCATCTTAGTACAGTACTGGAGGAAATTCCCAAGAATCTAGTAGGATGTTTGACCGAGAAGGCAATGCTTTCTTCTGTCGAAAATAGAATAAATTTTACTTAAGTCAGTTGATTTTGTCGGTCAAAGAATTCAGAAATTCTTTTTATATCGAGAAAATAAAAAGAAAGAAACGAAAAAAGAATAAAAGATAAAACAACATATTAAGTTACAGAATTCCTTGGTTGGTTTTTGACGTAAGAATTACGTTTAATGTTATGAAAATAAAGGAAACTGTTATCAATATTTTCAACGAACTTCTTATAAGAGTAGTGTATAACAAATTCTGTTACTTACTGTGTTTTCACAATGTTGATGATGTTTGCAATGCCGATTCTGCTCACAAATTCTTCCACGCCAACTGAGGAGAGAAGAAAAGAGTTATTCAATGTATGATATGAAAATCTCTTCTTCAAAACTTAAAACAACAGCGTGTAATGTATGAAAAAAATAACTGTCACATTTAGTGAGATGATCTCTGATATTGCCTATTTGGAAAACACGTCTTCAGAATACAGAAGAAAATTTGAATTATTAAATTACATTTTGGCACAGAAATGGAAAATTATGCAAAATTATGAATACGCGATGTGATGTAAAAACGAGCACTTCCGTACGACATGCCACAGTGAAATTTGGATTTAAAAAATTGATAGTGGATTTAAGAAAATCTCTATGATTCCGTCTAACATCTAAACTCGAGCTAAAGTAATGAAACAATATGAACAGAAACTGCTTATTAAAGATGAAAGAGTAATGGAACGGAGAAAAATTCTCTCCGGCGCCGGGATTTGAACCCGGGTTTTCAGCTCTATGTGCTGATGCTTTATCCACTAAGCCACACCGGATACAACTCCGACGCCGGTCAGAATCGTCTCAGATTAAGCTCCAACTCTTGGATTCCCTCTAGTGGCCGCCCTCTGCACTACGTCATAGATGTCTACGAACGCAGGACCGAAGTCCACACATGTGCTGAGGTGCACTCGATATGAGTGACTAGTTGGCCGGGATCCGACGGAATAAGCGCCGTCTTAAATCACGAAGTAATTTTACGCATATCATATATATTGAATAACTCTTCTCGGGTTCTCAGCCAGGTGAGTTGGAGATTAGCTTCCAAGCTTTCGACGGCTAGCTCTGCCATCTTCTTCGTCCCTGAAGAAGATGGCAGAGCTAGCCGTCGAAAGCTTGGAAGCTAATCTCCAACTCACCTGGCTGAGAACCCGAGAAGAGTTATTCTACATCAAACGCCGGGAAAGCCTCAAGTCATACATCATATATATTATTTTTAATGTACCGAAGTACATATGATATTTCCATGCAGATATTCTGCGTCATCATACGATGAAAGAGTAATGGAACGGAGAAAAATTCTCTCCGGCGCCGGGATTTGAACCCGGGTTTTCAGCTCTACGTGCTGATGCTTTATCCACTAAGCCACACCGGATACAACTCCGACGCCGGTCAGAATCGTCTCAGATGAAGCTCCAACTCTTGGGTTCCCTCTAGTGGCCGCCCTCTGCACTACGTCATAGATGTCTACGAACGCAGGACCGAAGTCCACACATGTGCTGAGGTGCACTCGATATGAGTGACTAGTTGACCGGGATCCGACGGAATAAGCGCCGTCTTAAATCACGAAGTGATTTTACGCATATCATATATATTATTTTTAATGTACCGAAGTACATATGATATTTCCATGCAGATATTCTGCGTCATCATACGATGAAAGAGTAATGGATAAAGCATCAGCACGTAGAGCTGAAAACCCGGGTTCAAATCCCGGCGCCGGAGAGAATTTTTCTCCGTTCCATTACTCTTTCATCGTATGATGACGCAGAATATCTGCATGGAAATATCATATGTACTTCGGTACATTAAAAATAATATATATGCTTATTAAAGGATTAATTGAAAGTAACGGTGAACGGGAGAAGAGTTCGGGACAGAAGAAGATATCAGATGATAGACGACATTAAAATATATGGATCATATGAGGAGATTAAGAATCAGACAGAAAGTTGGAAATACTGGAGAATGCTGGGTTTGCAGTGAAAGACCTGCCCTTGAGGAGAACACTATGAATGAATGAACGCATCTAATTGAGGTTCTGGCTGATATCTACAGATACGGAATTAAAATTTGGAGCTCCCTTGTTTGAAGTTTCGCTTATAACATACTGCGCATGTGCGGTAAACAAGAGCTCCTGTATATATGCAACTTGTGGAAAGCCATGCGAAGTTGTTCCTTACATACAGGTGGACTCCTATCAAGACTGCCTCCAAATTTTAATTCCGTATCTCTATTACCAGGCAGTACATCTCACTTGACGATACTTGTCAAAGGAAGAACAATTTTATTGTTTGTGTACTTCTGAAGTCTGATTAATAAAATGTGTTACTTGTCAGCGATGTAGACAATGGAGAGGCAAAGTAAGTGGCTACCCTACCCATTGCCTGCGGGTTTGGTTGCCTCATGAATGATGCTTTATTGGTGCCACATATGAGGTTCAAACCTGTCTTCGGACAGTTGACTAAACAACAAAAACAATTTTCTGGAAGTATTAAAAATGCGGAATAAAGGAGAAATATATTGCAAGTTTTCCAAATTTCATTTTAATAGGATTGAAAGATACTTACAAATGACTTTTGAGAAATCCTGAGGTTCATTGTCGCTCTCACATAAGTCCGCCATCACTCCTTGTCCTGAGCAAGAGTAATCCAGTCCCTACCATCATATCTCACTTCCCTCAAATCGATTTTAATATTATTCTCTCATCTACGCCTTAGCCTCCCCAAAGGTATTTTACACTCAGGGCTTCCAATTAATGAAGATCAACCAAAGCAGGTACATGAAGAGAAACGCGCTATTTACCTTCCATGCTGTGATGATCTCAGTCATAAATATAATATTCAAGATTGGAATGTTATTGGGTTTATGTTTGGTACGCGAGGAACAATTCCCAAATTTACATTGGAGATCCTCAGAAAATTAAAGGTTCCTGATAAGAATCTTCAGACAATTGCATCAACCATTTTAAAATGTTCATTCAACATCATCAATCATTATCTCTATTCATCTTTATAATATTCGATGTATATTATTTATTTTCAATAAATTTTTATCATTTTGATAGCTACCAAATCTTGTCGCAGAATATTCTTTTTTAAAATTTCATTATGTATTTTTTTAACATTAATTTACAGTTTCTTTTTTGTTCCTTTGACTTGATTAGGATGCCGATATCTTAAATCCAAGATTTGGACGGCTATCATTTCGATGATATTCTTATGCATTTCTAGATTCGCCCATACGTGCTATATGCCCTTTTCATCTCAAACGTCTGGATTTAATGTTCCTAATTACGTTAGGTGAAAAATACAATGTGTGTAGTTATGTTGTGTAACTTTCTCCATTCTTCTGTAACTTCATCCCTCTTAGCCCCAAATATTTTCCTAAGCATCTTATTCTCAAACAACCTTAACCTCTGTTCCTTTCTTAAAGTGGAAGTCCAAGTTTCACAACCATACAGAACAATCGATAATATAACTTACTGTCTTATAAATTCTAACTTTCAGCTCTTTTGAAAGCAGACTGAATGACAAAAGCTTCTCAACCGAATAATAGCAGGCATTTCCCATATTACGTGATATATGCCCTGTTCATCTCAAACGTCTGGATTTAATGTTCCTAATTATGTTAGGTGAAGAATACAATGTGTAGTTCTGTCTTGTGTAACTTTCTCCATTCTCCATTCTCCTGTAACTTCATCTCTCTCAGCCCCAAATATTTTCCTAACCGTCTTATTCTCAAACACCCTTAACCTCTGTTCCTCTCCCAAAGTGGAAGTCCAAGTTTCACAACCATACAGAATAATCTGTAATATAACTTTACTGTTTTATAAATTCTAACTTTCAGCTTTTTTGAGAGCTGACTGGATGACAAAAGGTTCTGAACCGAATTATAACAGACATTTCCCATATATATTTTATTTAATTTCCTCTCGAATGTTACTGTTGCTCCAAGGTATTTGAATTTTTCCACCTTTTCAAAGGATAAATTTCCAATTGATTGAAATATACTAAGATATAATACTTTTAATTGCACTTAACAAATGACACTCGGGAGGAAATTAAACGCAGAATAAATATGGAAATGCGTGTTATTATTCGGTTGAGAAGCTTTTATCATCTAGTCTGCTGTCAAAAAATCTGAAAGTAAGAATTTATAAAACAGCTATATTACCGGTTGTTCTGTATGGTTGTGAAACTTGGACTCTCACTCTGAGAGAGGAATATAGGTTAAGGGTGTTTGAGAATAAGGTGCTTAGGAAAATATTTGGGGCTATGAGGAATGAAGTTACAGGAGAATGGAGAAAGTTACACAACGCAGAACTGCACGCATTGTATTCTTCACCTGACATAATTAGGAACATTAAATCCAGACGTTTGAGATGGGCGGGGCATGTAGCACGTATGGGCGAATCCAGAAATGCACATAGAGTGTTAGTTGGGACACCGGAAGGAAAAAGACCTTTAGGGAGGCCGAGACGTAGATGGGAGGATAATATTAAAATGGATCTGAGGGAGGTGGGATATGATGATAGAGACTGGATTAATCTTGCTCAGGATAGGGACCGATGGCGGGCTTATGTGAGGGCGGCAATGAACCTTCGGGTTCCTTAAAAGCTATTTGTAAGTAAGTAAGTAATTGCACTTAACTGTATCATTGGAATAGTATACGTCTGCAACGAGTAGGGGTCTACACGTGATTTGGATAAGGTGCTTGTGTCGTTGTTACACAGGGCAGCGTGGCGTGACTGAGGACAATTTGCTGCTCGGTGGCCGACCCGAGTGTTGGGCTCGGCGCCGCATTCGGATGCTGTCGCCCAGCATCCCGTTCTCCAGTATTCGGACCCCCTGATTGATAAAGGCAGCGTGTTTATTGTGCTTCTGACCTGCGAGGTTGCGTGCCTACCTGCATTCCAGAGACCCGCCTTCAATTCCGCGTGTCAGGTGCAACAGTGGGGTTCCCAGTCCTCTCATCCGAGACCCATTATCCTATCGTTCTTACACTTGAATACCGAAACAAACGTGAATTTACAGGAGTTAAAACTTTGAAATTATTGCGAACAGTCGTTGAATAATAACAAACAGGAGAGCAGAAAAGTTCAATCTCCTTATCCTTGGAAAGAAAATTCATTGATTGAAGGACTGGACCTGATTTAATATACCAGAGCGCATCGCTAAAAGTTTTATTATTATTATTATTATTATTATTATTATTATTATTATTATTATTATTATTATTATTATTATTATTATTATTATTATTATTATTATTTTTCTACTCCAGAATCTCTATTAATTCTATACTTTACTTTCGTTCGATCTAAACTTGAATATGCATCTGTAGCCTGGAATTCCATTACTTCAACTGATTCGGTTAAATTGGAAAATATTCAAAGAAAATTTATTTCCTTATGTGCTTTTCGATTTATACCCGATTCCTCTGACTTCAATTATGAGACTATCTGTAAATATTTTAACTGTTGTAGCCTTTATACTAGACGTCAAAATCATGATTATCAATTTTTTTGCAAAGTGATCAAGGGTGATATTGATTGTGAGTCTATCTAAACAACATCAGCCTTCGTATTCCTACAAAAGGTTTAAGATTTCAATTTTTTTTTTTATAATAGAAATTCAAAATCACTTTCTCCAGTCTGTAGATGCATAAAATATGCCAATTTGCATGGGCACAATTTAGATTCATTAAGGTATAGTTTCGTTTTGATTATTAGTATTTACTGTTCATGTTCTCAATTTTATTTATGTATGTTTTTCTTGATTTAAGATATTATTTATTTATTTTCACCTTTGTATCTTCTATTTGTATATTGTGCTGAACTATAATTGGCCTCTGGCTGTTGTTCAGCACACAAATATTAATAATAAATAATTAATAATTAATAATAAATTATTATTATTATTATTATTATTATTATTATTATTATTATTATTATTATTATTATTGTATTCGACAGATATTGGAGAAAAAATGAGAGTATAAGGATACAGTACATTAGCATTCATAGATTTCAGAAAGGCTTGTGACTCGGTTAAAAGAGAAGTTTTATATAGCATTCTTATTGAATTTGGTATTCCCAAGAAACTAGTTCGATTAATTAAAATGTCTCAGTGAAACTTACAGCAGAGTCCGCATCTGTTTGATGCTTTTCCAATTCACTGCGGGCTAAAGCAAGGAGATGCACTATCACCTTTACTTTTTAACTTCGCTCTAGAATATGCCATTAGGAAAGTTCAGGATAACAGAGAGGGTTTGGAATTGAACGGGTTACAAAAGCTGCTTGTCTATACGGATGACGTGAATATATTAGGAGAAAATCCACAAACGATTAGGGAAAATACGGGAATTTTATTTGAAGCAAGTAAAGAAATAGGTTTAGAAGTAAATCCCGAAAAGAAAAATTGTACGAAATGGAAATATAAAAATTGGAAATTTATCCTTTGAAGAGGTGGAAAAATTCAAATACCTGGGAGCAACAGTAATAAATATAAATGACACTCGGGAGGAAATTAAACACAGAATAAATATGGGAATTGCCTGTTATTATTCGGTTGGAAAGCTTTTATTATCCAGTCTGTTATCAAAAAATCGGAAAGTTAGAATTTATAAAACAGTTATATTACCGGTTGTTCTATATGGTTGTGAAACTTGGAGTCTCACTTTGAGAGAGGAACATAGGTTAAGGGTGTTTGAGAATAAGGTGCTTAGGAAAATATTTGGGGCTAAGAGGGATGAAGTTACAGAAGAATGGAGAAAGTTACACAACACAGAACTGCACACATTGTATTCTTCATCTGACATAATTAGGAACATTAAATTCAGACTTTTGAGAAGGGCCAGGGCATGTAGCACGTATGGGCGAATCCAGAAATGCATTATAGAGTGTTAGTTGGGAGGCCGGAGGGAAAAAGACCTCTAGGGAGGCCGAGACGTAGATGGGAGGATAATATTAAAATAGATTTTAGGGAAGTGGGATGTAATGATAGAGACTGGATTAATCTTGCACAGGATAGGGACCAATGGCGGGCTTATGTGAGGGCGGCAATGAACCTCCAGGTTCCCTAAAAGCCATTTGTAATTAATATTAGGACTAACCTAGAGAAGAATTTCAAGAAATGCAGTTTAAACCGCGTAGTCTATTTACAGGGGCTATGTATTATATACCGGTAGAGTACGTATCTATTCGTGTTATAAAATTTTCTTATTGAATTACGTCATTCATGGATAGTAGTACAGTATTAGCCTATCAAAGACATTTACAGTACCGGTACGTATGTAAATTAATTAACTCATTCGGAAAAAAGTCTTCTATATTTAGTTGTTTTCCTGGTATGTGAACACTTACAATGACTTCAATGTGAATTTACACTGAATGTTAGGCCTATATCATCAGAACAAGCTCTTTCCGTTTAACGCTATGTGTAATGAGAATCACAGTCACAGAGATTTCAATAAACTGAAGAAAGTAAACTGACCTGCAAAAATTCCTAGAATTATAGTTAACTGAGGAAAGTAATTTGATAATGGTAGAATATTGTAATTTTTTATTTAAACGTGCAGGTAAAAGCCCGAATAACAATGTAGGGTGCTTTATGTAGGCTTAAGTGCATGGTAATTGCTGTATTATTATTATTATTATTATTATTATTATTATTATTATTATTATTATTATTATTATAGTTTGGAACTCGATTACAACTACGGACTCGGCTAAATTAGAAAATATAGAAAGAAAATGTATATCCTTATATTCATTCAGATTTCTGCCCATTAATTCCGGGTACAGTTATGAGAGAAAATGTGAATATTTTAATTGTCAAAATCTATATGCTAGACGCCATGAGCTAGATTATCTGTTCTTTTGTAAAGTCCTCAAAGGTGATATATCCTGTGACTCTTTCTTAAACAATATTACCTTACGTATTCCAACAAAAGATATGAGAGCCCACAAACTTTTCTATATTAGAAATTCGAAATTTCTTTCACCAGTCTCCAGATGCATTAAAAATGCCAACATGCATGGCAGCGAATTCGATCCCTTCAATGTATAGACTTAGTTCGCTCTTGGCAACGATTTATCATTTATGTATTCTTTCAGGCATTATACTCAATTAACATTGTCTCATAGTATTCTTAGTTATCCATTCATCTTCATTATTGTAATTAATTGTAATTATATTTATGTGTAATAATTATTTTTGTTTTATGTTTTTGTTATATTTGTGCTGAACTGTAATTGGCCACTGGCTGTTGTACAGCACATTAAATAAATATAAATAAATAAATAAATAAATAATTAAATAAATAAATAAATAAATAAATAAATAAATAAAATATATTAGTCAGTTCACAATGCCTTTTGACATTTTCTGACAGTCAAATATTAATTTACAATCACTGATAAATGTATCGCACTGCAAGATACCACTCCCCTCTATCTCTCCAAAGGTCTTCTCCTAATTGTCTTCTTTCCATAGCTTCCAGAATGCCCTTTTTCCATGTTGTCGTAGGTCTTCCTCTTTTTCTTCTTCTTAATGGGGTCCAATCATGTGCCAACCTCGGTAATCTTTCCGTATTCATTCGCATCATATGCCCATATCATATTAGTTGTTTTGTAAAAATATCCTCCACAGTATCATTCTTAACTTGCATTTTCTCTCTCTCTGATTATATCGTTTCTAATTTTATCTCTTCTTGAAATGCCTGCTGATCGTGTCCAATAATCCATTTCTAGGGTCAAAAATTTATTTTTCAATGCGTTTTGCAATTGCAAAGTTTCTGCCCAATAAAAAGTTGTACTTCTCACAATTGATTTATAAATTTTACGTTTAGTTTCAACTCTGATTTTATTATCCCATAATAATTGGTTAAGAGTGGATAGTACATATTTTCCTTTCTTCAAGCGTTCTTTCTTTTCTACATGGTTCCTTCCATCATCTGTGATTGTAACACCTAAATATTTGTATTTATTACTATATTTAATAACATATTTATTTTCAATTATCAGATATTATTTTTCCCCCCAATAACCATAAGGTAAAGGCTCCGATTATGAGACCTCTCCTAATATGAGACCCTTCATTTTCTCATCCAGTATGTGCTGTACTCTGGCGGAATTTGACGAAAATAGGTGTTCTCTATGCGAATGAGTATCTGTGAAGCCGCCATTACGTTCTGGACTGCTGACACGTGTTGAGTGAAGTTATTGCAATACAGCTAGTGCAAAGTTTTTCAGAAGAATCATTTAGCAAGTAATTATTTCAAGCAAAGATATGTTTATTTCTTAATTCTTTCATGGTATTTTATTTATATAAGAATACTGTACAAACTAGTCAGTGAAAAAAAAGTATTCCACCATATTCGTTATCCTCAGAGGACTATTTAGTAATGTCTGCTAGGTTCTCCTATTATGAGATACCAGGGGTTCCCAAATATGAGACCTGTCTCATATTAGGAGACCTTTGTGCAATTTTTGCAGGCCAACTTGTGTCTTTAAAATGCTTTTGAAACATTAATAAAATTATTGCAAATTCAATTAGCATTGCGTTTGTTGCTAAAAGTCGAGTATTATTTAATAAAATCATGGAGTTTAGTAAATATTAAACAGTTATAACAATTAAATGTAAGTTAATTACATTTATAATCAAACTGTTAAAATTGGTAAATATATTTACTTATTGTTTGGTGAAATAATTGGTTAGAATTAATCCCATTACCAAATTTACGGAGTTACGATATATTAGTATAAATTTAACACCAATCAATTAAAATTATGATAATTGGAAAATTATTATATTAGTTTTAGTTTCAAATGAATAATATAAAATACATTAATGCTCATAAAAATATAAATAACATTGTTGAAATTCCAAACTCATACTTTTAATATTATTTAACAAGGTATTTTTAATTATCAATATTAATAACTTAATTTTTAATTCAATATATTTAATATTCATTTTAGATGCAGAATGATTCTAACTCTAAGAGAAGGAAAACGTGGGATAAGGAGAAAATGGCCCGTGCAGTGAAATGTGTACGAGCTGGAGAACTGGGGTACAAACTGGCAGCTAGACAATTTGGTGTCCCTAAGGGAACGCTTGAAAGATATGTTAGAGCTAAGGATAAACCTATTGACGATTTGGTCCATGTCTCATTGGGCCGCGAACCGGTATTAGGAGAAACGTTAGAAAGAGAACTTTATTTATATTGTTTGGAGATGGACAACAGATTTTATGGGTTAAGGAGGACAGATGTAAAAAGAATGGCATTCCAGCTGGCTATTAGAAATGGAATTAAGCATCCTTTTTCTGAGAAAACAGGATCAGCAGGGAAAAAGTGGCTAGTAGGTTTTCTGAGGCGTCACCCGCAATTGTGTGTTCGGGTCCCGGAAGGAATTTCTCAAGCTCGAGTGAAGGGTTTCAACCCTGAGAGCGTAGCTACATTCTTCAATTTGTACAAGACTGAATTTCTCAAAATTAGTGGTCATCCGCATCGTCTGTTCAACGTAGATGAAACTGGCATTACCGTTGTCCAACACAAAACAGAAAAAGTTTTGTCACTGAAAGGTAAGAAGCAGGTAGCGACGTTGACTTCTGGTGATCGTTACCTGCATGAATGCAGTTGGAACCTATGTGCCTCCGCTTATTGTGTGGCCTAGGAAGAATATTAAAATGGAATTAATAGACGGTGCACCAGCTGGGGCCATTTTGGGTTGCCATCCTAGCGGGTGGATACAGGCAGATTTGTTTACAATGTGTTTTGATCATTTTATTAACTTCACTAAACCAAATGCTGAAGATCCTGTCCTCCTTGTGCTTGATGGACATTACTCCCATACGAGGAACATTGATTTGATCAACAAGGCTAGGGAAAATCACATAATCATAATTTGCTTGCCACCGCATAGTTCCCACCGAATGCAACCCCTCGATGTTTGCTTTATGAAGCCTCTGAAGACCTACTATGCAGCAGAAATTGAAACTTGGTTGCGAAATCACCCTGACAGAGTTGTCACTCCATTTGTGGTCGCAGGACTATTTTGTACAGCCTACAACAGAGCTGCAACCATGGAAACATCTGTTAATGCTTTCAGGAGAACAGGTCTCAATCCTTTCAATAAAAACATTTTTAGAGATCAGGATTTCCCTGCCCATAGAGATGAACCACTTCAAGAAGAAAATGGCACTACACCACCTGATACAGATGATGCTGTAGAATCTACAGGGTGTCCTCAAGCAGGGGTGTCTCCGTCTGACATCACACCTCTACCACGTATTCAACCAGCAGCATCATCAAGTAGAAGAGGTTCTGCAAGTGTGGTTACCTCCTCTCCATACAAAGCTTCTCTGCTCGAAAGTCAGGCAAAGATCAGAGGAAAGAAGAAATCAGGAGATGGAGCTGTAAATGGAAAGGGAAACGGTGCGGCCAGAAGATTTTTCATTGGAAAGAAAAAGAAGGCGACGAGACCAGACCAAGAAGAAACCAGCGAAGAAGAATCTGACTCAAAATACTCAGACTCTTCTGATGGTGAAGACAACGAAGCAGAGTGTTTATTTTGTGGCAGTATATTTTCAGCTGATGTGCATGGGGAACAGTGGGTACAGTGCACTGTGTGATATCGCTGGGCTCACGAGTACTGTGGAGCTAGTGACAAGACATTTGTGTGCCCTCAGTGCGTAAAGAAGAGGAAAAATTGAAGGGTCTCATATTAGGAGCAACACTTTAGAATATTAAGATTTGCAATGTTCAACTTCTTTTCAAATAACTTTCAAAATTAATTTTTTGTGTTATTTTGAACTGAAATATATGAAAGACTGATAACTTACTAGTTGTAAAGACATTTCAGTTACTATTTTTAACTGTTAGTTCAGTAGATATTAGAGTTTAATAAAATGGGTCTCATATTTGGAACCTTTACCTTATAATAAGATTTTTCAAAATTAAATTTTAATCCAGATTTTTCACATTCTTCAACGAGTTTTCTGCTCATGTATTCAATATCATAGGCTTCTGGTAGTGTAATTTGATCATCAACAAAGTGTAGAGTATATCTATTTTTGTCACCAACCAAAACACCCAAATGCCTACATTTGTTATTCCATTATTATTATTATTATCATTATTATTATTATTATTATTATTATTATTATTATTATTATTAATAGTAGTAGTAGTAGTAGTAGTATTAGTAGTAGTAGTAGTAGTGGTAGTGGTGGTAGTAGTAACATACTGTTTCTTATTATTTTTATTGAATTTAATTTTTAAGTTAAAAAGTTTAAATCGCTGACACTGTAGAACACATTTCATTGACACTATAAATGATCACTGATCGGAACTGTTCACTGCACTGTAAAACTATAACTTCACTGACTCACCACGTTTCACTGATACAACAGTTCAAATAAGACAAACAATTACACCCTTATTCATACTACATTTAAACTAATTTACAATTGAAACCAAGGGAGTAACTCATAAGGTTAAATAAATACATGTCACCTTAAAAAATAAATGTCAGCTTAATTTTAATTTACATTTTATACACAACATTTTAAGTCATTCTTGAATCTCCTTAAGGAAGGATAGTCCTCAAAGACAGCTGCAGGTAGATCATTCCAATCGAATAATTTCAAGGGAAAAATTGTTCCGGGGCCGGGTATCGATCCCGGGACCTCTGGTTGAACGTACCAGCGCTCTACCACCCGGCCCCGGAACAATTTTTCCCTTGAAATTATTCAAATCTGCTTTACAGGGAGCTTCACCTGAAAGACTAGATTTACATAATATATACGTTACTGTGTACGTTAACAGAAAACCACAATTCCAGTCACACAGAGATTGTGTGCACTCGATGTAGGTCTCTGGCGTTTCGTCAGCCCACGCGAGTTGTGTGGATATAAAGGGAAAAGTTGAGACGGTGTCGGGTGGAGTTCCCGGGTAGCTCAGTGGTAGAGCGCTGGTACGTTCAACCAGAGGTCCCGGGATCGATACCCGGCCCCGGAACAATTTTTCCCTTGAAATTATTCAAATCTGCTTTACAGGGAGCTTCACCTGAAAGACTAGATTTGCGTATCATTCCAATCATTTATAGTTATATTTAAAAATGAGAATTTTCCTACACCCGTTTTCTGCTTCCTACATTTGATTTTAAAATCATGATCGTTCCTACGTTGGCTTCTCTAACCGAGCCGTTATGTCTACCCATGCTTTTTAGACCTAGATGTGCTCTATACAATGATGTTATTCTAGTTTTTCTACGTCTGTTTTCCAATGTTTCCCATTTAAGTTCTTTTATCATACCATTTCCGTCTTCTCTTTTACCTTTAACAAATTTAGCTTCCCTATACTGGATTCTTTCTAAGGAATATATCTGATATATTCTATAGGGATCCCAACATGTAGTTCCGTATTCTATTAACGGTCGCACTAACGTTAGATATGCTACTTCCCTCGATTTGGATTAGCCTTTTTCAAGATTCTCATAAAGTGAAGTGAAGTGAAGTGATTCTATTTTGTTATTTTTGATATCAAGACAATATCGTAGAAGAGGGTAAAGTCAATTAGTGGGTGTATAATCGATCATTTGCGATTTTTATTGAAAATTATATATTTTCTCAGTTACTTGTTAAAATTTTGTTATGCTGACTTCATTGCCTGACATTGCAAATGTAAGCGAGAGGGACAACAAAAAGCCTGCGAATGCCATCAATGAGAACACAGTGTAGTTATCGTTGAAGTGAAAATTGTTATTTTCAACTTTTTCTCTTAAATGAAAACAAAGTCTTACAAACTCTAAATTACCGTCAGCAGTGAAAGGAGACAGGAAGTATACGTAAGTACTTTTCGTTGAGATTGTGTCATGAAATAATAGTTTTGCAGTTCGTAAATGTTAGTATTGAAACTTATTACTTTAAAATAACTTGTACCTTTGTAGAGTTAAGTCGTTCATGCCATCGACCTACTCGAAGCAGATAGAACCGGCAGGAAGAAAAATTGTTCACCAAAATGCCTCCAACTAACACTTATAAACAGAAAAGTGTCATAGTACTGCTTATATTCAAGGGATAGTGGGGAAAGAGGAAGACGAAATTATGGTGAATTTCTTGCGTAATAGAAGCACTGCCAAAGGAACATATTTTGTACACCCCTCTGTACCTGATTATGGGAACAACGTAATTTTTAAAGTAACATGAGGAGGGGAAGATTTCAAATAACATCTGATATTAACCTAAGCAATGTTCAATTGCATTCTAGATTATAATTGAAATGTGTTATTTCAATGTAAATTTTGAATTCTTAAATCTTTGTTTGTTGGTATATAAAGTATTAAAATGTGTTTTTATGTTTTATAAGTTGGCAATCATAGTCACGGTGGTACAGTGGAGACCTTTAGGCCTCATTGTATCGAATAGCATGATCACAGTAACAAAAGATACACTATATAATGCTATAGGCATATATTATAGTATTATTGTTTTTACACCCCTTGTAGCAAATAAAATATATATAATACACTTAATTTGTTTTTTTAAAAACGTAAACAGTGAACGACTTTACTCCGCAATATTTTAAAATCGATCTTAAACTAAAAAATCAATGGTGATCGAATTTATCCTATTTAAGCAGGTAACTTCGATCACAAGTCAAATAAAAAAATCAGTTTTTGATAGATTGTAATTCAATTCTTGTAACGTGCCTTCAAAAGTGAAGGATATGACGACAAAATGCTATTTTCTGAGGAACTTCGCTCCATTGCATAACCTCAATATCATAAACATTTATTTTATTTTATTGGGTTATTTTACGACGCTGTATCAACATCTAGGTTATTTAGCGTCTGAATGATATGAAGGTGATAATGCCGGTGAAATGAGTCCGGGGTCCAGCACCGAAAGTTACCCAGCATTTGCTCGTATTGGGTTGAGGGAAAACCCCGGAAAAAACCTCAACTAGGTAACTTGCCCCGACCGGGATTCGAACTCGGGCCACCTGGTTTCGCAGCCAGACGCGCTGACCGTTACTCCACAGGTGTGGACTATATCATAAACAAATTGCAAAATTTTGATGGACTTTGACCTCTTCCACGGTATAAAAATACACTAGTATTTTTCTCAGCATTAAACCATATTACACTTTTCATCTACTTCGTGATAGAAGTACAGAATTCTATCCGGTATCGTTGTGGGGGACCTAGTAACTCAGCGATATGATATTGCTAAGCAAACTAACAGTGTCTCATAATTGGAAATGATAGAATATTTACATAGTGGTACTTTCTGCTCTGAAGTATCTACTGGTTCGGAATATGTTACCGAAATATGGAACTTAGACTATTGAAAGTGATATAAATTTCAGACACAGCAGGGAGACCAGTCACTGCACTTCAGCACACCTGTATCGGAGAAATTTATAGTCCGCTCTAAAAGTCCAGTAAATGCGAATTCACACACTTCGAAATTTATATTACGAGAAACTACATCAATATTTTATTTTATTTAGTGTCAGAAGAATCTAATATTGTGGAATGTAAATTGTGAAATGGAAAAGCTGAAGTATAAAATTGTTACTATCTGATATCTATATCATAAAAATAGAGAACACTTTTCTACGTAAAATAATGAAATAACGTGAGGAGAGAATAAATTTCAAGAGAGTTATCTATTACACTGCTTCTACTACTTCTTTTTCTCCTTCTCACCCTGCTAATAATGTTTTTTTTTTCTTGTCTCATATTTGATTCAAGACGGTAATTCCATTAGTGGAAATTTCAAGTTGCTTATTTCTTATATAGTATCGCATACTTCTATGGGTTAAAGAACGATTGAAAAGTAACGCTGATATTATCATCCACAACAAGAAATATCACTCACTCACTCACTCACTCACTCACTCACTCACTCACTCACTCACTCACTCACTCACTCTTTCTGCCTCCAATGTGTCTCAACAGCGTTCAAGCGATATATCCTAGATCATAGTCCTATGACTAAATTAAAAGCCAAATCTGTTGACGGTAACAGCTATTCCTCTGCAATTAAATTGCGGATTATTTAATCGTTATTCATTTAACTCCAAACTTAATGTAGGCTTGATCAGAAATTATGAAAATATAATAACAAAGTGATAATAATGATGGAATTTTTGTTGTTTAGTCAACTCCCCGAAGACAGGTCTGAACCTTACAAATGATATCAACAAGGTACCACTTATGAGGCAAGTAGGCCAGGAGATAATGGGGTAGGTTGGCCAGTTCCTTTCTCCCCCTCCATCGATTAGCTACATGTTACACTAATCAGACTTCAGATGCGTACAAACAAAATTGTTCTTTCTCTGACACATATCGTATTAATATATAATAATTAATACATATATTTATTTGTTTATTTATTTATTTATTTATGTCTATAACACAGGGCAAAGCTCCAATTACAATAGACAGTACAAACATTTGCTTAGAACATAAAATTGGAGATAACATGAAAAAGAGATGCGAACAGATACAAATGCAAGGTACGAGTGTAAATACAAATTATAAATGAAAAATGAAAAAAAGAACAGACAAATAGGTACTATCTAAATAAAGGACACAGATATAGAAAAATACAAAATAAAAAAATTATATATATATATATATATATATATATATATACAGGGACATCAGTTTATTTTTACTAACATTTTTAATATTAACCTGTCTATACCTTTAAAGAATCGGAAACACCGCTTGCTCCCCCCTCCAAGACTGGAGTTCGATGATACTGGCGTAAAACACAAATCACTCTACTAGGTATAGGATGGAAGAAAAGTAGTTCATCCATTTTCGTAAACTAGGAAATATCGCGATTTTGAGTTTGATAATTTTCATTAGGTTTTTCTTTAATCAAAGTACAGTACTGTATTAAGAATAAGTGTTTTTACTCACGAAGTGAGTTATCCATGCGAACGTATTCATTATGCAGTGTATACTGTCTACAGCACATTAGCGTACAATATAGAGAAAGAAGTTAAATTGAAAAATAATCATAATATGAATATTTAAACACAATTTTGAAAATGGTGGCCGTTCATTTCGATACAGGCTTCAGTTCTTTTGTGCATATTATCGCACTATAGACTATTTCATCTAATTCCAATTGCCAGTTTCGTCCTTCGTACTAGTAACTCATGTTGAAATAATTCTGTACTTACTCTACGTACTGTGAATTCAATCTTCACTTCTGCCCGACCCGAAAATATAAAATTACTCAGACATGCTATCTACTGTCCGTCCAAGTGGTTATGCCGCAGGATTGTAGAAAGGGAGGAAATCACGTGACAGTTAATTACTTAACGAGGCCCTTTTATTTAAGTTAAAATAAACAGCTGTATAATATTACGTAAACTTCCAATTCCTAAGAGAAATTAATGTTTTCAGTAAAGAGCTAAGACAGCCCAGCTTTTACAGAGGGGCGAGCAGAAGCAGGTGGGGGAAATCGGGATGCGACGTAGGCAAACAGACAGTACCTGTGCGAAAATATAATTCAATATTGAAAGCTCTTTCGTCTCTGGAAAACGCGAACATATTTCTGGAACGTATTATACTCAGTAACTCAGTACTGCTTACTACCTGCGGTCTTGTTTCTGTGTGGAGTTGGAACTTCCTTAGTAGAAGGGATGGGAGTGAAGCACATTCAAAAACTCAGGTACAATAAAAATTGAAGTAACAAATAAAATGATGTCCCTGTATATCATAACCAAAAGATATAAAATGTAGCTATAAATGGCAATTACAGAGTAACATATAGATTGCAGTATTATTTAAAATCTTCAAAACCTTCAGTACATTAATAAAACCTTCAGTATATTAAGAAGAAAATGTTTATATATCATGTAAGAAATGCTGAAATGTAAATCCCATGTACAAATCAGTCATTTTAATTACTTTCAGATTTTGACGTCTATTCTAATTCTAATCTTAACTGTAATGGCATACATTTCTATACGACTCATTTTGCTCATCCCTGGATAAATTATATTTCCGAGAAAGTCTAAATGAGATCCGGTTTTAGTCGAAAACAAGTTTCCTCCTTTTTTTAAATAAAAATATTTTAAGCACAATAAGAAATAAGTTGCTAATATATAGGCTATGATATCCGAGACAATCATTTCTTATTATTAATATACAGCTGACGACATAATAATTTAACGCGCATGATCGTCTTATTGCTCTTTTTATTGTGCGATATTTTTATACTAATGAAAGATAAAGCTGCAAACTGGCCTTCATTTTAAAGAAACTGGTTCGGTCGAACATATCTCGACACCGTCTTACAGGATCTGTATCACCTTTGCTTCCAACTGGGAGAGTTATAAAGCTGATTCAATTGATTTATTGTATGGCTGTCTGCCTAGCAGTTGTAGATGCAATTGGATTTTTTTTAATTCCAGTAATTCACCCTATTCTTCAGTGCTATTATTATCATTATTATTATTATTTGCTCTAATATTAATATATTATAAGGAATACCTACTTTTATTTGTTAGTTAGCCAAATATGTTGGCTGCACGTTTATAAAAGTGAATGCAATGAGATTAAAATAAGCACAGCAGAGGGTCCTATAACAAACAATATTTCACTTTGACTTTTTAATATCTTTCTTTTATGCAATGTGATATATCAGCTGATCACGTTTAAAATAAAAATTCGATTTATTATCTGCCTGTTTCTAAGTGACAGTTCAACAGACGCAAGGAAAAATATCAGTAATTGTTCCTAGTGAGATACATAAAACTTCTTTTTGGCAGCAAGACACGGGGAATTCTCAGAAGAATATAGTATGTGTTATTTTAAATAATGACTGACATATTTTCAAATCTTCTGATACCAAGGCTCGACGAATGGTCTGAGTTAGATTTAATAGCGTTCTGTATTATAATGGTCGAATATCACGTAACAAAATCTACGCAAAAGAATTTTACACATTTGTATCTTCTTGAAAAGACATATGCAGGGACATCATTTTATTTTTACTTCAATTTTTTTTGTGCCTGAGTTTTTGAATGTACTTCACTCCCACCCCTTCTGCTAATGAAGTTCAACCGTCCTGCACACAGATCCAAGATCTCATATACAGTCATAGTTGCCTTACGGTCATAGTAAACAGTACGTTCCAAAAATATGTTCGCGTTTTCCAGTGACTAAAGAGCTTTCAATATTGAATCATTTTCGCACAGGTACTGTCGTCCATTTACCTACGTCGTATCCCGGTTTCCCCCACCAGCTTTTATTCGCCAGCTAGTGGCTGGGCTGTCTTAGCTCTTTTCTGAAAACATTAATTTCTTTTAGGAATTGGACGTCTACGTAATATTATACAACTGTTTAAAATAACTTAAATAAAAGGTTAAGTAATTAACTGTCACGTGATTTCCTCCCTTTCTTCGACCCTACGGCATAACCACTTGGACGGACAGTAGATAGTATGTCTGAGTAATTTTATCTCTTCGGATCGGGCAGAAGTGAAGATTGAATTTACAGTATGTAAGGCACTCTTTTATAGAGTAGGTACAGAACTATTTCAACATGAGTTACTAATACGAAGAACGAAACTGGTAATTGAGATTAGGTACAATAGTCTATAGTGCGATAATATGTACATTAGAACTGAAGCCTGTATCGAAATGAACGGCCACCATTTTAAAAAATGTGTTTAAATATCCATATTATGATTATTTTCCAATTTAACTTCATTCTCTATATTGTACGCTAATGTGCTGTAGACAGTATAATATACACTGCATAATGAATACGTCCACATGGATAGCTCAGTTCGTCAGTAAAAACACTCATTGTTAATACTGTACTGTATTTTGATTAAACAAAAACCTAGTGAAAATGATCAAACTCAAAAGCGCAATATTTCCTAGTTTACGTAAATGAACTACTTTTCTTCCCTCCTATACCCAGTAAAGTGATTTGTTTGTAGTATATTACGCCAGTATCATCGAACTCCAGTAGTGGAAGGGGTAGCAAACTGCGTTGATCCAGAGGTATAGGCAAGTTAATATTAAAAATGTTAGTAAAAATAAAATGATGTCCCTGTATTATATACTTACTTACAAATGGCTTTTAAGGAACTCGAAGGTACATTGCCGCCCTCACATAAGTCCGCCATCGGTCCCTATCCTGTGCAAGGTTAATCCAGTCTGTATCATCATATCCCACCTCCCTCAAATCCATTTTAATATTATCCTCCCATCTACGTCTCGGCCTCCCCAAAGGTCTTTTTCCCTCCGGCCTCCCAAATAACATTCTATATGCATTTCTGAATTCGCCCATACGTGCTACATGCCCTGCCCATTTCAAACGTCTGGATTTAATGTTCCTAATTATGTCAGGTGAAGCATCTTTGCTGTTGTCGTGCCAGAGAATCAGTCCCATTCCGAGACTCATTGTAAGGTTTTGCCACAAGCTGATTTTTACGGTGATGGGTTGTTAGCCCTTCGCCCAACCCCCAAAACTGGAGGACCACACCTTATCGGCTGTCCACGACTGCAGTTGTAGATGGAATTATAAGACATGCAGTATACCATATACACTACCGGTCAAAAGTTTTCCATCTGATTTGAAAACAACTATATACTTTATTTCAATTTACAAACACATCGAAAAAACTAAATAGACCAACAAATCAACATTTTCTCTCTCTAGCATTATTATATGATAGAATATTCAAAACGAAATCCCTGTTTTAACCACAAATCCATAGTTGTGAAAACTTTTGACCGTTAGTGTATATACACAGTATATAATATAATGAAAATAAATGCCAACAAGACGAAGAACACTGTCATAGGAAGAAAAGTAAAGAAGGTAAACTTGCGAATTCTAAATGAGGCAGTAGAGCAAGTGAACAGCTTCAAATACTTGGGGTGTACTATAAGCAGTAACATGAACTGCAGCCAGGAAGTCAAAAGGAGAATAGCAATGGCCAAGGAAGCTTTTAATAGAAAAAGGAGCATCTTCTACGGACCTCTGGAGAAAGAACTAAGGGAGAGACTAGTGAAGTGCTTTGTGTGGAGTGTAGCATTGTATGGAGCAGAAACTTTGTGCATACAATACTGAAAGATGGGAGATTCCTCAGAGCTCAACATGACCCCCATTGCTCACCCTGCACAACTCATAACGGTGATGCAATTCAGCTCACGTCCGTTGTAACATAAGAGGGGTGATTTGTTGAAAAGTCTGAGTAATTTTTACTCTCAGATCATCAATGTTCCCTGGTTTCTGTGAATAGACAATGTCTTTAACAAAACCCCATACGAAGAAGTCAGGAGGGGTTAGATTTGGGGAGTTTGGGGGCCAAGCCAAGAGACAGCTGCTTCTCGTACTGGCTTTCGCCTGCGACCTCCTGCATGTTTTGTTGACACAGAATCTGTTTCTACAAATGTTTGATACCACAACATTATGGAATCGTATTTAGGGACATTATGCACACCATACTCACGTCGAAATTCCCCTTGAACTCTTTTAACACTCTCAAATTTAGCATATCAAAGAACACATTGTGCCCGCTGTTGATTTGTAGTAGCCATTTTAATCATCTACGATTTTCATTTTGTCCTTTCAGATTAAGCATTGTTGATTGTCATATATGGAAACTCATCATCATCATCATCATCCTTCACGAATTAGGCCTCTGTAGACCTGTTTCGGCCCCATCTAGCAGTCTTCTTAACGGTCTTCCTGGTCGACGATGTCCTCTAGGTTTATATTGCATCATAATTTTTGGGATTCTTGAATTTTCCATTCTTCTTACATGATCTAGCCAATTGAATTTGTATCTGGTGATTTTTTCTTCTACTGACTCTACTTCTAATTGTTCTAAAATTTCTTCATTCCTTTTTCGGTCTAAAAGAGTATATCCTGCTGTTCTCCTGAAAAATTTCATTTCCGTTGCTTTGATTCTGTTCATGTCTTTTTTCTTTAATGTCCAAATCTCGCTTCCGTATAGAAGGGTGGGTAATGCTAGTGTATTATATATTTTTATTCTTGTAGATTTTTGTACTAATTTAGCTTTTAATGTATTGTTTATTATTCCTAGAATTTGTGTAAATTTGGTAATTTTCTTATTCACATCTTTTTCATTTTGATAAGATATATCACAACCCAGATAATTGAAATTTTGCACTTGTTCGAGGCATTGGTTATTGTGTATTATCTTACTTCTCACTGGGTCTTGTCCTAAAAATGCCATTACTTTTGATTTTTGTGCTGAAATTTCCATCCCAAAATCTTTTAATATTTCATTTAATGTATACAATCCTCTTTGTAAATTATCCTCTGAATTGGAAATTATGACTTGATCATCGGCATAGAGTAAGGTATTTAATGTTAGAGGACTGGTTATTTTGATTCCTGATGTGTAGGAATCCCATCTTTTAATCATAATATAATGAGCAAGAAATTTTTCCTACTATCATAATAGCTTTATAATAATAAATTAATATTTTCCATACCCTAACGGATCAGACTCTAAAATAAAAAATTGTGTTTCCTTCGAGCTAATTATTTATTCTTATGCAGAATTACCGAATTATTATGAATGAATTTTGTGTGTAATCGAGAAACGAAATTTCATATTCTTATTGGATGCGTAACACGTGAATTTATTCATCTATAACTCTTGAATAATACATTATGAAAATGAATTATAAACAGTTATATAATTCTAAAAGTAATTAAACTGACAAAGTAACTAAATTCTTGTGAAACATGTAACATCTATTACAAGAACGTCTAATTATCGCGAATACTATATCTGAACAAGACAGTTAAAAGACTTCATTGTTAAAGGTTTAGTCACGCATGATAATAAGGATAGACATTTAAAGAATCTTATTTTTATAAACAAACACGAGGCATAAAAGAAAAACTACATGTCTGGTATTTTGTGTGGTCTTAGAACTGGTTACAATGTTGCAATGTGAACTTGCTATAAGGACTACATTGTTACAAAGCAAATCGTTTTTAGATAGAATTTTTAAACATTAATAGAAATACGGCATACTACTTTAAAAATAATGTGGTATTCATCTTTCCTACTGGAATTTAAATTAGATCAAGTGACTTCGTTCTTAAAATAAAATTGCAGAGAAAGTCTGCTCAGTTATTTTCAACATCTATTATGGTTTTTTCAACATTAAGTAAGTCGACACCAAAATTAAATGCTAGGAATATGATCTGAATTTTTTTTTAGCAGACGATGGTAGAAAACTAAACAAAGACACTTTGGTATTTCGTAATTGCTTAGTTATCTTCACCATATTTGAAAGTTGTCACTGAATTGTCGTGAGAAATTTCCTGCGTAACAAGATTGCTTTTTTCTTTTAATAATAGTACTTTTCTTGAATGACGACTGTACTCCATATAATTGGCTACAACAACCGGTTGTGTCAAACCTGTCAAACAGTCTGAATTCCTAACATTGTATTGATGGGCCAATGTTGACGTATCCGCAAAATCCTCATTTAACGATCGTGAGAGAATAGAATGACTTCATCCGGATAACAAAACAAGCATATAAATCACACATAATTCTAGGAAGAGCAAATCAATTTTCTCGATGCCTCCTTAAGAACATATATGCCAAAATGCAATACAATTTTTAAGCACCCTGCATTACATTACAGCACGTACTAGAATCTGTAGCGTTATTATTCTTAAATTGCACCTTTGGATACTATATGCACTCAGATGAGCATTTTGCTATAACGATAAATACACCTGTATGTCGTATTTCCTAGCATTATTTCACCAGACACAGGCGTATATTTAGTTTAAATTATTGTCCTTGAAGGCAAAGAGAATTCTCAGTTGGCATGAATAAGAACTAAGTAGCGCAGTTTAACATTTACAGTGTAAAAATAAACATCAGTAAATAAATATCCTGCGTTATTGAAATTTTTCCTCTCTCCTCTCCTCTCCTCTCCTCTCCTCTCCTCTCCTCTCCTCTCCTCTCCTCTCCTCTCCTCTCCTCTCCTCTCCTCTCCTCTCCACTCCTCTCCTCTCCTCTCCTCTCCTCTCCTCTCCTCTCCTCTCCTCTCCTCTCCTCTCCTCTCCTCTCCTCTCCTCTCCTCTCCTCTCCTCTCCTCTCCTCTCCTCTCCTCTCCTCTCCTCTCCTCTCCTCTCCTCTCCTCTCCTCTCCTCGGGGATGACGAAATGAAAAAATGGTGACGGAATGATATAGATGGTAATATGGGGAAAACGGGAGATCTCCGAGAAAACCCCGACTGCGACCTTATCCAACACAAGTGTCACTGTGATGAAAAATCCAGACCTGACCGGGACTGGAACCAAGGGCGCCTGCGTGACAGGCCGGAGGTCTGACCATTCTCCATCGCAGTGGTTTAGGTTACGTAATAGACTGAAATCGTCTTATGTTATTTTATCCACAACTGGTATCTAAACTGATCTTTATTTCATAGTCCTTAGCAACCTAAACATTGGCTTTATTCACAGTAGTGAATTAATAGTAATATGCGTTACAAGAGCGGTATGTTGAAGTTTTCATGTTCGAGGAAAAGTTTGAAAAAGCGAAACGTAGTTGAATTTTTTTAATTTCCGAGAATTGAAAGAAAACATACCGCTCGTGTATCGTACATTGTTTTGTGCGAAGATCGTTTATTACATACCTGAAAGACGAATTTCTAATTAGTTGCAATGAAATCTCCATCTTGGTTTCTGTTCAATGACGGCAAATTTGCAAAACAAAAATATCTATCTTCAACATTGCTGCTTTAAAATGTTTTCTGTGTTTACTATACTCCAGCAGGCTGTGATATACGTCTGTATTTTTTCCCCCCAGTCTATGATGAGTCTGGAATCTTGTTGATTTTTTCACGGCTTCCTTAATGTTACTTGCATCACGAATGCAGTAACTTTAGTGGAGTTGTAGAGTTTACTTAATTTTTGCAAATATTTAGAAAGAATAATTAACAGTGCAATTTAGGTGAAATTGCAGTGGTAAGTTTCCAATTTATAATTATTACTATATTGAACGTCTCTAAAAATAATATGTTAAAAGCCTAAAGCAGTAAAATCAATAAGTTACTTATGCGGCAAGAAGAGGGAAATTGTTATGTGTGTTAGGTTGGGAATACTGAATGTGGAATTTTAGACTTTCCGCGGATTGGTTTTGTGCGGAAACCAAGCAAATACGCACGATCTCACACAATAGTAATATGCGTTACAAGAGCGATATGTTGACGTTTTCATGTTCGAGAAAAAGATTGAAAAAGCGAAAAATAGTTGAGCTTTTTTAATTTCCGAGAACATGAAAACAAACATACCGCTCGTGTATCGTACATTATTTTGTGCGAAGATCGTTTATTACATACCTTAAAAAGGAATTTCTAATTAGTTGCAATGAAATCTCCATCTTGGTTTCTGTTCAATGACGGCAACTTTGTTTTCTGCGTTTACTATACTGCAGCAGGCCGTGATATACGTCTCTTTCCCCCCCCCCCCAGTCTATGATGAGTCTAGAATCTTGTTGATTTTTTCACGGCTTCCTTAATGTTACTTGCATTACAAACAAATGCAGTAACTTTTGTGGTGTTGTAGAGTTTACTCAATTTTTGCAAATATTTAAAAACAATAATTAACAGTGCAATTTAGGTGAAATTGCAGTGGTAAGTTTCCAATTTATAATTATTACTATATTGAATGTCTTTAAAAATAATATGTTAAAAGCCTAAAGCAGTAAAATGAATATGACGCTTAAGCGGTAAGAATAGGGAAATTGTTATGTGTGTTACGTTGGGAATACTGAATGTGGTATTTCACACTTACCACGTATTGGTTTTGTGCGGAAAGCAAGCAAATACGCACGATCTCGCACAAAAGAAATTAATTAACCTTTTAAATCATTCTCTCCATGACAAACAACACTTCAAGAAAAATAAAATCCATACATTCATTCATTTATTTCTTTCCAAAACAACACATTACAAAGAAAAGGCCTTACTTGCATCCTTTCTTATTTACTTACTTACTTAGGCCTACTTACAAATTACTTTTAGAGAAGCTGGAGTTTCATTGCCGCCCTCACATAAGCCCACTATGAGTCCCTATCCTGAGCAAGATTAATCCATTCCCTACTATCATATCCCACCTCCCTTAAATCCATTTTAATATTATCCTCCCATATACGTCTCGGTATTCCCAAAGGTGTTTTCCCCTCAGGTCTTCCAACTAACACTCTATAAGCATTAACGGATTCACCCATACGTGCTACATGTCCTGCTCATCTCAAACTTCTGGATTTAATGTTCCTAATTAGGCTATATCAGTTGAATACAATGCGTGCAGTTCTGCGTCGCGAAACTTTCTCCATTCTCCTGTAACTTCATCCTTCTTAGCCTCAAATATTTCCCTAAGCACCTTATTCTCAAACACCCTTAACCTCTGTTCTTCTCTCGAAGTGAAAGTCCAAGTTTCACATCCTTATAGAACAACCGGTAATATAACTGTTTTATAAATTCTAACTTTCAGTATCAAAGAAAATACCTTCAATTTAAAATTAAATTTAGATACCAGTAATGGAGAAAGTATTGTATAGCAGACGATAATAATAATAATAATAATAATAATAATAATAATAATAATAATAATAATAATAATGGTTTATTTTAACTGGCAGAGTTAAGGCCATTCGGCCTTCTCTTCCACTCAACCAGTATGATATAAAATTACTACATTGCTATAAACAAAACATAATTAATACAATACAATACAAATACAATACACAATTAATATAATACAATGACAATTGTTTTTATCTTCCCAACACACCAATAAAATAATTATGCATTAATAATAATAATTATGCATTAATAATAATAATAATAATAATAATAATAATAATAATAATAATAGTCATATCTGAATATAATTACGATAGTAAACCAGATTTTATGCGCTCGCAGATAAAATGTAATTTTACTCTTTTATACTACAGATTACTATTTCATTGTTATATTCTTAGGACATGTGCTAATGAAATGATAATAGCTTGAATACAGGTTTAATTGTGTGGCCACTCACAAAAAGAACGTAACACAAATGTAAAAATTAAAAAAAAAAATACACGTTTAGTATTTTCTTTCAGCAGCCATAATCGTAAAACAAAATGCCATATTCTCCATGAACTTCAGGATTAAAATGAAAAATATCAGTAGCATATATTTTTATTATTTAGAAGGGCATGGCAAATAATTTTTCTACGAATTATCAATTTATGTGTCCATCAAAAATTATGAACAAAATAATAGACTAAGAAATCATTGTAAAAAATAGCACATTTTTTTAACGTTCTAATGCGTTTTATGCAACTTGCGTGTTTTGTAGAAATATAGATTCAACCGTCTTACTTCTTGGCTTTCTCCTGAGATGTAGTAAACCAGAGATTAGTGAGTAACAGATCTGAAGCAGAGAAGGTAGAAGACAGAGACAGACAGACGGACAGGGAATGCTCAGTGATGAAACCACAGACAAGACGGTAATAAAAAACTGATGAAGAAAAGAATAAAACAAATGCAGCGAAATATTTTAAATGAGCTGTGGTCGTAATGTTAGATCTATGATATACATATCATTCAACTTGTTGACAACAAAAATTAAATTAACTTCCAAGACAGTGGAAAGAAATTAATGTTCTGAGATAGACAAGTTTCAAGTTTCTTGCATCAATCATTCTCTAGATACGCCTTAAAAACGAACAGGGATCCGTAACAGAAACCCGACAAGTTTTAAAAAGTGAAAGGATTAAAAAAAAAACAAAATAAAAATTCTGTAAAGAAAAACAATCGACCTGCTTTGGACACTAGCTTGTATTCATACTAATGACTTCAAAACATATTTGTGGAGAGATGGAAGGACAGAAGTGTTCAAAACTTTATTTCGTAAAAGGCCCACACAGAACGTGTAACATTAGGAAGGTACCCAGCAGCATGTTAAATGATACTGCAACAAAAGCAACATGTGTAGCTCTTGATTCTCAGCAGGGAACTTTCATATTGCATCGTAAAATGATTGATCTGTACAAACATTACATCAGTTAAAAGTGCCTTGTACTCAATTTTATCCGTAGTTCAAATTTTCGATACGCAGAAGTAGATAATGTATGAATTCACTAAGGAAGATAGAATAGAAAAAAAGAAACAAAAAAAAAAGGAAGAAGCCAGAAGAATGAAGAATATGATCCTGGAATGTTTTAAAACATTGGTGTGTTTTACAGAAACTTTAACTACAATTTCCCGCAAACTATTTTTTTTTTTTTCACCTTTAGGTACATGTAGCATGTGAACTATTAAACCTAGAGATCTGAAACTTTGCAGTCTCTTTTATGAGCATACTGTGATGCTGAAACTCTAGAATTTTTAATGTAGCTTGAAAATTGTGTTAGTTTATAAAAAATTTATGTCGGGTTAATTATTAATTTTTTAGTAACAAGAATTTAAACAATTATTAAATTACTAAATATTCACCAAAATAAATAATTCTACAGTTTCATATAAATCTGAACCTATTTAATGAGTGGTAAACATTTGGAAGCATTGGTACCTGTTGTTTTACAGTAGTTTGTACTTATGTAATGGCATGTTTAATCGTGTCCTTGGAAAATTACTCGATTTAAAAAAAAATCACACCAAACTAGTAAACCTAAATCTAATGAAGTGCCATTAATTTGAATCAGTAAGATATTGACTTCATACAGTAAAATTTGTAAAATCCTGTTTTCAATATTATGGTAGTTAGAGTGATAAATGTTAGTTGTAGATTACGCATTATTTCACTGGATGCTCATGACTAGACAGTGGATGCGGGATGACTTAAGGAAAAATGAAGTTGTTTCGTATCAGAGTATATGGCACGTGCCGCGCCGTCCGTCTTTTGTGTACCTGGCGAGTACAGTAGCGTACAAAACGAATGAACCCCGATCTGTTCATAGTAACATTGCAACGCAATGTGTGCAGTTGTGTTATCCTGCTCAAGTATTTAGTACGCGTTGAATATGTTGTGCTGATCCATTCATAATGGCAAAACGTTAAATTCGCTCAAAGAAACGGAACGCAATTAAGAAGTATGAGAGTGACATTTTATGTATTAACGAAGACAATATCGTGTGTAATGTATGTAAAATTGAAACAAAAACCAGAACAACTCAGGCTATAGAGAAACATTGCAACAGTACATCGCACAGGAAATGCGTTGAAATGAAATCTGAGGAACCATCTACATCATCATCATCATCATCATCATCATCATCATCATCATCATCATCATCATGTATTTGTGCGGGTCTTAACGACACGTGCAACATGATGCTCAGTACAAATATTCCTCTAAAGTATTTGAGTGATCCTCATTTTAGAGTTTTTCTTCAAAAATTCTCTCGATACAAAAACTGTTTAAGCGATAGGCGAAGACGATTCAGCTTCGACAACTTACGAGAATATATCGTCGTTTACTGCAACGCTGGTAATTGCATCAATGATGAAGAGGATTACAGTACGTTATTTTTATTTTCCTTCTGACTGTACGGAGATACAGTAGCATGTTGACGTCGTCTGTTTACGTTTAAAACCTGTTCAGCCAATGGTCTGAATGAAAAAAATGTAACATATAGTAAATGTGCACCTGCATTCAACGATAAGTCATCCCGCATCCACTTTCTACTCATGACTGAACGAAAAGTTTATGGGAAAATAAACTGCATTCTCTTATTAACAAAACTGTATTATTATTTTTATATAAACTTGCTTCTTAACAAAGTTAAAGTACTTTGAAATCTTTAGCATCTTTAGAACAATCCTATATAATTATTGTTATTGTTATTATTACCATCATTATCAATATCATCAAACTATAAATAATGAGGCCTTCGACTGTTCCCCATACGCCATTAATCTAAATAGACGTAAGTAAATATTGTGTCTTGAAAGATGTTTTGCCAGTCGTTCCTTACAAATTCCTACAGTCCCATTTAAAGCAGTAATATTTAATTCTTGCCTTCCTTATTCATTGCTAGAACACATGTTTATACTGATCTAATATACGACATGCATCTGCAGAACTATTATCTTTATTGTTGAGAAGTTACGTTTATTACCATTAAGTTAAGCATGCATAACCATCAATTTGTGAAACTTCAACTGAATTTCCTTTCCTATTTTATGGATCTGTCAATTTATTAAATATTATTAGTATAAAAAATAGTAGTATATATCTAATAAAGTTATTCGCAAAAGTTATTTCTGATTAGCAGATTGCATATCTATCTTGTAGTGGAGAAATACCTCCAGTTCTTCTACAACATTTTAGTATTATCTACTACTGAGATTACATACGGAGTTATTGGAGATATATATGAAGTAATAAATGTCCAACTAGTTGCGTAAAGACGTGTTTTATATGCTACTGAAAGCAAATTAGCTTTCCTTGTTGAACGATAAATTATATGGAGACTTCAAAACGTAACTACAATCATCTGCAACTTTGGTAAGTTGCAAACCTTCACAAACCATACATTTTACAACTAATATTTGGGTGTTTCCGGATAATATATGACAATAAAAGACTCAATCTCTCTGTCAAGGCATTCTACATATGAAAACTACACAAACAGAAGGAAGAAACAACTTGGTAACTATAATATAGCCGCTATTTCGTAACATCATAAGAAATTGTCAAAATCATCTGCAGTAATTTATACTATCACAAGTCATACTACATATTCAATTTATAAATTTATTTTAAGTTCCCAGACAAATGATGAAACATAAGAACGTATAGGAAAAATATACATTCATGCTTACAACAATAGAATGGTGTTAATTATTCTTATGCAGATGACACAATTTTACTTTTTGGTGGAAAACCCTAGTATTATAATATAATAATTCAAATGATGGACTTAAATTAATAAAAAAAATGGTTTGACATAAATTATCTTTCTATCACCGAAAATAAAACCTTAATTATTCCATTCTCATTATCTGAAAAAATGTAACAAACCTCTTACATCCAAATTTACTATTAAATTACATAACTCTGATTGTTGCCTTATAAAATGTAAATGTCTGATTATTAAGAAGTCCTCTGAAGTTAAATATTTAGGCATAATTTTCGACAATCATTTAAAATGAAAATAACACATTAATTACCTTTGTAATAAATTACGTAAATAATATATATATATTTTTTTGTTTTATTGAGGAATTACTTGTCAATAAGTTTATTACGCACAATATATTTTCAACTTTATTTCAATCGGTAATTATATATGGAATTATAGGATAGGATAGCTTATTTAAAACCAATTTTAATCCACTTTATTTATTACCAGACGAAAAATATCAAAACATGTCTTAATAAACCTATTGATTTTCCAACTCAAAATTTGTTTTTAGACTTTAATGTTCTTAAAATAAGACAAATTTATTATATTCATACATAAAAATCGAAATAATTTTGAATTCTATTCTCATGGTTTTGAAACAAAAGGTATGAATTCTTTAAGATTGTTTTAACCACAATGCAACACTGCTACAGTATTTAATCATAGTAGTAATTTAGTCCCAAGAATATATAAAAAATTTATATTTAAATATCCTAATTTTCTCAAATCTAATAGTCCTAGTATTAAATTTAAAAAGTTACATATGAATTTTATAAATAATGAAAAATTGTAAATTTAAATTTGTATACAGTATTCTTATTGCGTAAAGGCATAAGATAAATTTTATTAGGCTATATACTTCTTAATTTCAATTCAGGAATCCGCCCCTGAGCACGAGTTCTACTTTTTCAGGGGTGAGCTAAAGTTTTTTCTGGTTATATTATATTTTATGTTACATTATTAGCAAAATAAATAAATAAACAAATAAATAAATAAATACATAAATAAATGAATGAATAAGTAAGTAAATAAATAAATAAACGTACACTCTCTATAAACGGATTTATTGTTTATATCTATATAAAATGCTGAGGAAAATTTATAAGATTTATAAGCAGTAAAATGTAAAAAGCCTAATTATATCAATTATGTCTAATATCCATACATCATAAGTGATCCACCATTAGCTAAAACAACAAATTTGACTTTTCGTGTGGATGGCCCGAGTCATAAATTTAGAAAGTACGAGTGGAGTTGTATGTAAAAAACAAAGCGATCTTGTATCAGGCTTTCTCGTGGTACTTTTGTTTCCCCTAACTTAATTCTATGAATTTGTTTGCTTCTTCCTCATCTCTCACTCAGAAAACTAAAAATTCATTCGAGTAAGAATATTTAAAGTTTGCAGCAAGTATCTTTGTCCGCTACTTCTTAGGACTTGACAGCTTCTTCCACGGATCTGTGTGGTAACTCTTGGTGGTAACTTCAAGACTGCCACTCATGCTATCCGTCTCTGAGACAGATATAGCGGAGAGGCGATGCTGTTTTATCCCATATTTCTATCTGCATGTTCACAATCTACATCTGTCGCGGGTGTGTCAGCTTCTCAATAGACATGTTACAGACAGCATCTAACTCTTGTACCAAGGTCCTTTCTATTGTACATTTCTCGGAATCTCTGCCAAAGAAGCATTATCGTATCTTGTCCTTTAATTATACTTAGGATAACTCAGTCTAAATCGAGTCAGAGGTTAAATCGGGTCAATTTCAAAATCCTGTCTCCACATTCAAGCGTAAACCAGTTCAAGCAAGTGCTGCCATATACTGGTCAGGAAGAGAACTTCCTGTACACGTTGAGTGCCATTGATGCTAGCTGGTGTGTGTATTCTTTGTGTTGACAATAAAAGAATAGAGAGAATATAAAGCTGAGTTAAGAGTATTTTATACATTTTAAATAATGCTTTACGGTTCCTTTATTATTTTAGAACAACTATTGCAGAAAATTTGTGCGATTAACTTTCAATATTAAGTTTAAGCTTTTTAGAAGAGATTATGGCTATTAACGCCTTCGTCGAAGCAGTATTCAGTACTACCAACCTCTAGCGCAAAAAAGTTCTAAATTTGGGTTAAATAGGGTCAGTAATATCGGACAAATAGGGTCAACATGTTTCAAATCAGTCCACTCAAATTAAGTATTTATTTTCAATTCTTTGTGACAAATTCGTGGAAAACGTCAAATTTGTGGACTGAGAACGACATGCAGAAGGCTATTAAAGCATTTCGCGAGGAAAGAAGCCAACGTCATGCTGCTGAGTTAGGAGTTCCTCATTCATGTCTGCAACGACGTCAACCACTTGAAAAGTAAAGGCCGTCAAACTACGTTTACTTCAGAACAAGAAAATGAAATTGTGTCTAGAATTTTGAAACTGTACGCATGTACGCATGTGGTTTTGGACTACACTACAACACAGTTCGTTGGTGCAGAAAAGAAAACAGTGTTTGTTTGTGGAAGATGTAAAGTGTTAAATTAAATCAATTCAATATTGATTTTAACGTTCCGTGCAGGTATATAGAGGGAAAAATTGTGACCCGATTTGCCCTAAACACTGACCCCATTTATCCTTATACAGAAGGGTAAAAAGGATCACTGCAGTGACATATTTCAGTTCATATACAGACAGTTAGTTTAGAATAAGAGAAACATTTTTGGGGAAATAGTACTTACATGCGGCTGTAACTAATGATATTTATGAGTGTAATATATCATGAAATTAACAATAAAATTAAGGTTTTGTTACTTTTTGACCCCATTTACCTTTGGTTACCTTATTATAATCTGAAAAATTCGTTTCAAGTCATACTTATTTCTTCAGTACAGAGCGTCCCCAACTAACCTCACTGTATTAAAAATCCGCACGCTCTTACCTTTATGCTCTGGAGTCTTGCACTTAGTAGTTCGTCGTTTCACCAATAGAGCCTTCTCGGTTCATGTATACTAGGTCCGTGGCTAACGAGAAAGACTACGGCGTGTCGTCACGTTCTTAGTCATTACCTCATAACATGGCCAATATTGAACAAGTTAATATATAAATGCAGGTTTAACATGAGTTTAATATATCGATTCCTTTCTTTGCCAACATATAAAGGATGCACTTAACAGAAAACATACGAGCATATGCTGGGTAACTTTCGGTGCTGGACCCCGGACTCATTTCACCGGCATTATCACCTTCATATCATTCAGACGCTAAATAACCTAGATGTTGATAAAGCGTCGTAAAATAACCCAATAAAATAAACAGAAAACATATCTTAACAGCAATTTTCGTTGACTTCAATACTGCTTATGATTCTGTATGGAAGGAACGACTACTCCAAAAACTCCTCGGAGCTGGTGTAAACTCCAAAATGCTCCATTGGATAGAAGCCTTTATCCGTGAAAGATCCTGCAAAGTCAATTATAACAACCACCTATCAAACTCCAAACTACTTCAAACTGGTGTTCCACAAGGTGCTGCAACTAGCTGCACATTATTCAACATCTATGTCAAAACGATCTGATTTTGGAACTCAACAAAATATTACAGGAGTGAAATGTCTCATGTATGCAGATGTTTTAGTCTTTTGGGTGGAAACTCCGAAATTGAAAGCTAAAATTAAAACGTCGATTTGAGTAACCAACGGTTAAACTGCCACCTAACCACTGGTTAATTTTTTAGGGTACATCGACCTCGGTTAGGACTTAAAAGAGGAAGTTAACCACGGAAATTTATTGGCAAAACTGAATTGCAGTAATTGAGCTTCATCTGTTCCATTGCCACAAATAATAATTATAGCGATGCCTGACTACACATTCATGAACTGTGAGATTTAAGTTTTTGTGCATGTATTTTGTAAACTCATTTTATAGATATAATTATTATTTGTATTCTCATTTTATTCGTGAAATAGTTCTAAGAAATAGCCTACTACTCTACGATCTGAGCTTTCTAGATGAGTTCACAAACAGAACGGAGTTCCGATCGTGAATTTACCAGCAACCTCAGATCGTCTCGCAATATTACCACAGTCTACTATATACAGTCGCGAACCTTGAGGTGATTTTTTGCAAATCTCGTGATAAAGCGCTCCAAGCGGTTAGCAACTAGAAACAATAGACTGTCCACGGTCGACTTTGGACTGTGTCGTATTTCCATCGAGTGCTAGCTCGTTGCGTATTTCACATTGATGCTTGTGAAATGTTCGTTATTGGTTGTAATGAAAATGTTAATGGCTAAAATACAATAATTGGAATAATAATATTTTACTCGAAACGTAGAAAAATTAAGTTTGTTTCAATGAAATTTATTGATCACGTTTCATTTTCAATTCTGGTGGGACCTACTTTTTTTTTTTTTTTCAAAGGATTGTTCTTAATTATAGCTGTTAATTTTGTTGTTATTTTTATTTGTTACTTTACTAGAGACGTAGAAAAAGTCTGTTACAATAAAATGTATTTATCACGTTTTATTTCCAATTCTGGTGTGATTATTATTGCTTAACCTCATCCCACTTTGTTAACTACGTAAGCCTACACTACAAGTACCGGTACACGTAAGTTACTCCATTAATTCATATTTCCATTATTATTTTTGTAAAGGGAAATGCAAATTAATATTTATTGGTTTCATACTTAATTATCGCTATAATCTTGAATGATTGAAGCGATTATAGTAAATTTCAGTTCGTTTTGCACAAAAAAAAATAATATTAACCTATTTCTTGCAGGTATCTTCGAGTTTATGGTGGAATTTAATATACTTCATTAAAATAATAAATCAACTTTATGCATTTAATATTTCAATGATGGAAGGAAGGTGTTAATTTTTCCAAAAGAACACAACGAAAGTGTAACATATTTTGTCGTCTACTAGGAGAGAGATCTGCGATGATGAGGAGATAGTAGCGATTCTAGTGGTGGGCAACTACCCATGTTTGCATTTTTACTACATACTGAGCTTCGCGACTGTATATATTAGACTGTGATATTACATTCTACACTGACATTCACAGATACCTGACCTACGATTTTATGATCGTGTAAGCAAACTTTCCAACCACGGGATAAGTCACAACCAAAGGTATAAAAAAATTGACAAACTTTGATAGAGTTCTGCTAGTTATCAATAGATGGCACCATTATTGGGACGGTTAAAGTTTTGATGTAGATTAAGCATAAATTGGATGGAGTTACGCATTAAAATACTGAGCGCCAAAAACCTGTTTCAAGATATTGGCCATTGAAATAAATCTGTTTTTTTATATAAAACATTTTATTCAATAAGTATTATAACATTCATACTATTACAAAAAAATAGCACAAATAATACCAAAAAGGCTAACCGACTTTTAATAAGAGACCAACAGTTGAATTAGTATTTCAAAGCAAAATAAATAACTGAATTTTATGAAGTAAACAAATTTTTGCTTATAAATAGCAGCAGAATTCAGATATCGCATTCCTGATTTTTTCCGAATTAAATTAGCATACCATCAACAGATTTTTGCAAATATATCTTTTTTTTTTTCAAATTGTCGGTTGGTCTATTATTGCGAAACTCAGTCCAATTATTATTCTCATAATTGACAATATCGGTGGTTTCCGACTAAACCCAGTGTTGTTTTATGACCAGCAGAAAGGGATGAAATATTAAATTCTATAATGCGGGTATATTTACGATTGGCAACACTATTTTCTTCGCCATCTATTCATAGAAGTAATAACTAAAGAGGCCACCGGCGTGGCTCAGTCGGTTAAGGTGCTTGCCTGCCAGTCTGTAGTTGCGCTCGGGCGCGGGTTCAATCCCGGCTTGGGTTGATTACCTGGTTGGGTTTTTCCGAGTTTTCCCCAACCGTAAGGTGAATGCCAGGTAATCTATGGCGAATCCTCGGCCTCATCTCGCCAAATACCATCTCGCTATCACCAAACTCATCGACGTTAAATAACCTAGTAGTTGATATAGTATCGTTAAATAACCAACTAATAAAATAACTAAAGAAGCCACACTTACACCAACAAATTATCGATCGCCATCGATTAGTAAGGTCAGATATCTTTGAACGTCAGTGTAGTTATGATAAATATAAACATACGATATATTATGAGTGAACCATACTGAAAAATTTGCTGTGAGCTGGGACTAATGTCGGCATATCGCTTCACAAGAAGAGAAAATGTATTGGATACCCTCCGTTAATATTTACTTCTCATCATAGATTCAGACTTCTCATTTCTAAACCAAATTAAAAATAAAATATTGAAACCGACACGACTGGAGTTTCATTCCCGAAACGGGGTCACGTATTCTACCTGCCCGTTCATCCCTGATGCAGCACAGAGTTTTTTTTACGATAATTATTGCTATTTATTATTGTTTTCTCAGTTAAATTTTCATGGATAATGCATAAAGTTACATTATATGTTTGATATAGACGATATTTATAATTAGATAAAAAAATTAAATCTCTCCAATAACATTATTTTCCTACAAATCCGTTGTAAGCGAATTGTAAACCATTCCTCAAATTTAATTTCAACGTATCTGAAGAAAAATTAAGAAAATACTGCAACTTTTGTAAATATCAGATCATAAAAACTTTGCAGAGTCCCCTAAGAAATTAACAAAATGTAACACATTATATTACGCTCCTGTCTATGGTATGAATGATGATATGTGAATTAATGTTGGCGAAATGAGGTCCAACGCCGAAAGTTACCCAGCAATTCTGCTTCATTTCGTTGAGGGAATACCCCGGAAAAAGCTCTAACCAATTAACTTGTCCCAAGCAGGAATTGAACTCGGCCCCACTCTTATAGTATATGCCTTACTATATGAACATTATATATGAAATTTTAAATATTATAAAGGAGAGCTACAACCCGATATCTAACGACAATATCTTAAAACCTTACTTCCTTCAATTTTTTACATCAAAACTAGCTCGCTTCTCCTGGCCGCAAAGACGAACATGTTTTTACACGATGGCTACTATCAGCTGAGTTCGACAAGTACGCCACAGAGAATTCTGACATGGCAGATGAAGAGTTCTTGTAAGTGCAAGTGTACCATCAATTGTTTAAAAATGTGGTTAAGAATACTCGAAATGTTAAATGTAAGTTAATATTTTTATTAACACGTGTTTATTAAAGTTTGTAATAGTCTAGAAATGTAAGACTCGGTCTGTTTACTTTATTATCGATGTACCTTTCTCTTGGGACTCAATTGAGAATACGTAAAATCGGTTTTCGTGAACAGTATAGTACTGTATGAAACAGCTTTTTGTTAATAATGATTTAAAAATACGAATGTCAGTAGACTATCATTTTGCGTATCGTAAATGACAACTATAATGTGTTGAAATTTAAGTCTGATCTAACAGGATCCAGAATGGAATGCAGAATTACTGTACAGTAATTTATAGTTGGGGATGCTTTTTCCATGAGAATCGCTGAAGAGTGTTATAAGGATATAGCCCATATTAATTATGTAGACTAACTACCTCGGTTTATATCGAGTAAAAAGGTATGAAAAATGGTTATTTGTATTAATTTCTGTGTGGAATAGATTTATTATGTCTCCGTATTTGTGTTAATATATATTTTAACATATGTTTTAAGGAAAGGTAATTTATTTAAATTAATGCATTTTTGTAAGTTGTGTTCGAGCAGTTGTTTCACTTTTCACTGCGATGACGTATTTTTTAACTGACCTAGGTGTGTAGTTAGTTGATTGGGCGTTATTTTGCACGTTACAACGTTGGTAGAATTAGAAGGGTGGGTTTGAGCGGGCCGTTAGGTTAGGTTAGGTCAGGTTAGGTTAGGTTAGGTTAGGTTAGGTTAGGTTAGGTTAGGTTAGGTCAGGTCAGGTCAGGTCAGGTCAGGTCACGTCAGGTCAGGTCAGGTCAGGTCAGGCCAGTTTAGGTTAGGTTAGTGTAGATAAGCTAAGTTAGCATGATATCAAATAATCAGTATTATATTTTCAGTCAAACACTTATCATATTATAAGATGGCAGAAATTAGATTCTCTTACATCAAAGTACAGTTGTTAAATTACCACGAATATTTTCGACTTATTTGTAAGTCATCCTCAGGTGAGTTTCCTGACAAACAATTATTATAACTGGGTGAAATATTTGACGAACACATTTGTACACTAGTAATTAATCTGGCAATGCATGCATTTACATAAAATGTTGAATGACATGTGTTTTTAAATTCTCGATCTTGTATATTAACTTTAATTTTAATGCCATGGACGCCACTCAACATTTCATGTAAACGCATGCATGGGCAGTTTAATTACTAGTGTACAAATGTGTTTGTCAAATATTTCACCCAGTTCTAATAATTGTTTGTCAGGAAACTCACCTGATGATGACTTACAAATAAGTCGAAAATATTCGTGGTAATTTAACAACTGTACTGTGATGTAACAGAATCTAATTTCTGCCATCTTATAATATGAAAAGTGTTTGACTGAAAATATAATACTGATTATTTTATATCATTTCACAAAACTTATCTGAATTCAACATGACTTTTAAATTAAGTTTGCATGGATTACTTATTTTAGGTGTCTTAAATTATTTTATATAGAGTGAGATATATTTGAAGTTCGTATAGAAAAATATAATTAGGTCAACAAATAATTTGTGTTAGAATATTGTGTACTTGAAATTGGGTTGACAGTGAAAATACGTATATGTGTCCAAAAAAAAATTGTGTTTTAAAATTCGGACGAAAATTCGACGTTTTTTTTTTCGAATTTTTCAGCCAGAAATAGGCGAGGTAGTTAATATAAATAATTACCACAAAATACCTAAATACCTAACCTCACTTCAGTAAGTTAACATATCTCACGCCAATTCACTTCAACTCATTACTTACGATGTAGTTATTTAGCCTGCACTGGTTTCTGCTGGCCCTGATCTCGCTTCCCTGTCGGCCTCGGTAGCGTACTTGGTATAGCGATGGCCTTCTATGCTCGAGGTTGCGGATCGATGACATTTAAGTGTGTTTAAGTGTGTGACAGGCTCATGTCATTAGATTTACTGGAATGTAAAAGAACTCCTGCGGGACAAAATTCCGGCACACTGGCTACGCTGATATAACCTCTGCAGTTGTCAGCGTCGTTAAATAAACCATAATTTAAACGTTCGTTTACCCTAAGGATAGTAGTAGTAGTAATAATAATAATAATAATAATAATAATAATAATAATAATAATAATAATATAATAATAATAATCTATTTCAGACAGATTGTCCTGTGCAGAGTTATTGTGCTTCTAAATTATTATTGCAATAATCTTAAATTTTGAATCACATATTACTATTTTAGAATTAAAAAGATGTCCTTGATTACTTCCATTAAATGAAGTAGAATTTCTCTTCTAACCAAAATTTCCCTAAAACTTGCCTATCTGCTTTATCAAATGCTTTCATGTAATCAATATGTTTCCACAATACATTATATATTGTTTTATGATCTGTTTTAATATAAAAGTGTTAGTCTATCTGTGCAGTATCTGCCTCTTCGAAAAGCGTATTGTTCTCTTTTTATTGACCTATGCTTTCAATATTGGTTTCAACTTCTGTTCTTTTTTAGAGCATATTTTAAATGTTGTTTTGGATAAGTTGATAATTACGACAGTACAACAGCGCTGATTACGCTCGCCACTAGTCAAAGGGCCGTACCGAGCCATGTCCCATATGTTGGCAACATCGTGTACTTGGTTCCAATTGGCTACCATCGTAACGGCACGGTTGAAAGCCGCTGTACCTAATTCTCCACTTTACCGGGAGCGCGAGTAAATAATACCGACAATGCAGTAGCGCCGACTACGATCGCCAATAGTGACCGGGCCATACCGAGCCATGTCAAACAAAAGAGAATCTAAATGTTAACTAGTGAAATTCGTGATAATATTCTGTAAGAATTCACTGCACTAGTCAAGTGAAAGACTTACGGCGTATAACGTATCCTCAGCCTCATTTCGTCAAATACATCTCGCTATCACCAATCCCGTCGACGCTGAAAACCTAGTAGCTGATACAGCGTCATTAAATATCCAAATAAAAAAAAATTTGAAACCTTTTCACATTCCTCGACGTCATATTACTTAAATATTCCACTAACCTTGTCACATAACTCGGCCTCCATTCATTCATTCATTCATTCATTCGTTCATTTTCCTTACTTTAGTGGACTACCAATTAAGTTTTGACACGTATAAAACGTATCTTTTTTTTTTTTTTTTTTTTTTTAGAACTTTTGAATTTTCGCCTTATTATGGTGGAAGTACAGTATAAAGTTAATCTCTTCACGTAAATCCTGTCGCAGTAAGAAGTTAATCCACGCTGACATTACAGCTCGAAGAATGACGACTCCTTAGAATGTACAATACGTGACGGTGCATGTATCCTTTGCTAGCATCATCTAGATCTGTCTCAGCGGCTGTTATCGTTCAATATTCAAAAAATAACGAACAGTAGCAGACAGATGATATTTATACTGGCAGCTCGGAAATGGTCGAGTTAATACATCACATCATTATTTGTGTCCATTCGCTGTCTCCAGAACGAATGTCACTGCGAATGCTACCAGCGTTTTCTCTACTGAAATACGAGATGTACATTTTCCATTGTTGTGCCTGGCCTAGTTGTGGACAGCCAAACCCGTTGAATTATTTTATGTTTCTATTTGTTCAAGGTCTTCGACAGAAGTGCTTAAACTTGTTTCCCTTCGAAGAAGAATTAAGATCTCATAATGATACTTAGAAATTGGTTCACAATCAGAGGAAAATTAAAGCAATTAATAGATTTTGAAATAAAACTTATTCTCTTAAGTGTCTTTGATATTTTATAACTTTATTTCTCAACAGCATCTTTATCTATTATGATCAGGCTTCGAGACTTTGGACCCGATACAATAAGTTTACTGTGCATGCACTATAGGTTGTTGACTCGCTGCAGGTAGATAGAGATGTGTTGAGGTAACAACGTTGCTATTTAGAGTAGAGTACGGTAGTATGGGGAAACACATATATGTACATTCTGAAAGTAAATATACATTACACAATGATAATGTCAAAAGAATATGAAAAGCTTTTATTCTCCTGTCTTTTATAAGCATTTGTGTTTAATTATACATAGTGTTAATGGTGGAAATAAACATGTAGCAATTTTAATTTTTTTATTTATCCTATTGGTCGTCTTTAGGAAGTGCAGTTACAGTACCGAATTGCAAAGTACCTACTACAAGATACGTTCTCAGTGTCTCAAACGTAAATCTTTTTCGGTTATCTGCCAAAGTTTGTACTGTAGAAAGCTGCGCTCTACGTCGCATGACGTGATAGGAGCAAAACGAAAAAACCTAACATCATTGCATTCTCTAAGAGGCAGTCCTTTATTCCCGGGTGACTCTATGTCCACTAATTTGCTGTTTATGTTACGCAATGTTTCATATCCGTTATTTTTACATAAAATTGATTTCCACTTCTATTTTACACGTTCAGTAACCGGTGTACTTGGTGTCTCATTAATTCTCTGTGTCATTTTGTAAATTAATTTGAGGGCTTCCGGCATCTCTTGCTCTGACTTTTCTAACCGTGTAATAGTTTCAGACACAGTTTGAAAATAGGTTTGTATGAAAACCAAATTATTCGTCAGAGACTTCAAATCCAGACCGTTTTCCTTTGCGTATTTGTTGGCATTCATTCTACAGTACCCCCACCCACTGTACACTTTACCACTATACTCAGTACGCCGTTATACGGATTTCCCACTGAACTGCTCTATTGGGTCCGAAGTCTCGAAGCCTGATTATGATGTATCCTCACATTTCTACATTTAGGTTACACCATAACTTTCATTTACATTTGTCTATAATTCTATTCCTACTCCTCCAGTATTCTACTTTATATTTCCTATTATATACTATTATTAAATTATCACTACACTGAAATTCATTTTCCTAATTTTGTTCTCTGCTGTCATTAATATGGTAAGGAGATGCACTATAACCTTTACTTTTTAACTTTGCTCTAGATTATGCCATTAGAAAAGTCCGGGATATAGAGAGTATTTTGAATTGAACGGGTTACATAAGCTGCTTGTTTAAATATGGATGACGTGAATATGTTAGGAGAAATCCACAAACGATTAGGGAAAAGGACAATTTTACTTGAAGCAAATAAGGGGATAGGTTTGGAACTAAATCCCGGAAAGACAAAGTATACGATTAAGTCTCTTGACCAGAACATAGTACGAAATGGAAATATAAAAATTGGAAATTTGTCATTTGAAGAGGTGGAAAAATTCAAGTATCTTGGAGCAACAGTAACATAAATGACACTCGGGAGGAAATTAAACGCAGAATAAATATGGGAAATGCCTGTTATTATTCTGTCGAGAAGCTTTTATCATTCAGTCTGCGAAAAAAGTTGAATGTTGGAATTTATTATATATAATACCGGTTGTTCTTTATTGTTGTGAAACGTGGACTGTAACTATGAGAGAGGAATAGAGGTTAAATCTGTTCTAGAATTAGGTGCTTAGGAAAATATTTTGAGGCTAAGAGGGATGACGTTATAGGAGAATGGAGAAAGTTACACAATGTAGAAATGCACGCATTGCATTCTTAACCTAACATAATTAGGAACATTAAATCCAGACGTTTGAGATGGGTGGGTATGTAGCACGTATGGGTGAATCCAGAAATGCATAGGCTATAGAGTGTTAGTTTGTTAGTTGGGAGACCTGAGGGGAAAAAGATCTTTGGGGACGCCGAGACGTAGATAGGAGAATAATATTAAAATGGCTTTGAGGGAGGTGGGATATGATGCTAGGGACTGAGTTAATCTTGTAATTAAGAAAGCAGTTTGTAATGACTATCGATAATATTGGTTATAACTATCGATATTAGGAGAAACAGTTGATAGTACTATCGATACTATTGTAAGTGACTGTAGCCCATCTCTAGATCTTGTCCAATATAATTAGATAATGTAGCAATGGAATTTGAGGCTGTGAGGAAGAATGTATGTGAGATCGAAGCTTAATGTGCATTTGTCTCACTTCGTTTCTCACTGTACCGTTGAAGGAAGTCAAGATAATTTGGAAGGGAGAAGTCGAAAATGGACGTAATGTACAGACCGATTATTTAGTCCTGACAACTAGGCGACGCGAAAAAGGGGAAGTAATAGGAGTTGTGGGGAGAGCTCCGGAGTAGAGAGACAGTCTAATAGATACAGTCACGCAACTCATACGTATAAAATATGCCAACATTTGACAGCTGGCGCGACAGTAGCCCTCTAGCGGCAGGCAAGTTAAAAATGTGCACACTACATAGATAACACATCAGAAAACGGGTTTGGGTAATTTATTTTATATTTTTATGATATACAATAAGTGTATATGGTTCTTACTAATTCTACTTTAGAATCCTGGAAGAATTTCACACGCAGTTAATCTACAACTTTCAGAAGCTGGGAATAAACGTAATTCTTTCTGCCCCTTACAACTGAATCATGGCCCTGATCACGTATCATGGTTTGAAATAATATAATTGTTTGTACGTGGACGGTTAATTCAGTTCATTCCTAAATATATTTATAAACCATTGGAACTCTATATTTTCTGTGAGAAGAGTCAAAATTGTAGGGCATATCTCGTAGGGTACATCGCGTGGTGAACTCCTCTCCCTATTTCCTGAGAAATTAACTATTTTCCATACCGCAAATTGGGGTAAACTCGGCCGCTGAGGTAAACTTAAAAATAAAAAAGGGGAAGATTTAAACATTAATTTCACAGACATTGATTTATGAAGTTCATTATTTTTCATTTTTTTTATTATTATTTTGAGTCGCTAATAGTGCTGATATTATGGTTTAAATTTTTATGGAAAGTTAACCGCATTTTACATTACATTTTCAGTTTTCACACATAAGATTAATTTTAACTCACCCTACCTATACATTACGTAATTTACATGCACTTACTGTTATTATGACGTAGGTGAGAACAAATGAATACACAACTTTGTTGGAAAAATTGTAACTTCAATTAACTCAGAAAATGTAGGCCTAATTTTATTTTCAGAGCAGAAGTGGTGTTAAGTCAAAAATGCGTAATGAGGGTTAAAGTAAACATTCTGTAAAATACAGCGCAAAGTAGCAGTTAATATTGAATTTATTTAAACTATTAGTAGTCAGTGAATATCACGAAGGATATATTAATTGCTACTTTGCGCTGTATTTTACAGAATTTTTACTTTAAACCTCATTATCTAATTTTGACTTATACCACTTCTGCTCTGAACGGCTCAAATAATCACTGGTAATGTAAAATCAACACCAATAACAGTCAAGCAAATTATTACAGAAAAGATTGCTTTTTATATTAAATTTAAAAAGGCTCTTTTATTTCTTGAGAACTTAATACGTCTGCCACATGAATCTACACCAACACATCAGAAATTTATCGACACAGTCTGGATTTATTCAAGAAGTGAATATTTTGCAAAAGGATTATAATACGCCACGAATTCTTGGAAAAATTAACACCATAATCCCTACTTGAATGCAATATTACATTCAACTTTTGAAAAATATAAAGAAAAAACATGAGTACAAAAATTATGGAATTACTTGCATTAAAAACTGTAGATACATTATCCAAAATCGGAATGGCTACACATTTACACATGATCTCTACAAAACAATAATATACTGTAACAGGTATTTACTTTGTTTTTATTTAAACTCTCCTTCCTGACATACAAATAGGTAACTGATAACTAATAAATGTTTTATAGAACACAATACGTAGGCTACCTACAGCGTGGATTATAGGTTATGACTGAGTTATGATTTTCTCTTGGTCTTTAGGGAATCTGAAGAACGACAAATTCGGAGATTTAAACTTGTTGTTACTGCAATTTTCGTCATTGCACACATTGCCTTTATTCCGACGCATGATTAAAACGTTATTATAACATCTCGCATACCTTTAAAGCACGTGCTGGCTGTATCAACCCTGTGACCAGTGCCTTGCCTGCCGCTTGAGCGCTAGTGTCGTGAGTGTTGGCAAAAAAAGTGTTGAAGTTGCGCGACTGTATATATTAGACTGTGGTAGAGATAAGGGCTAGCGGTCAATAAAGAAATGCAGTACAGCTTGACTGTACTGGGAACACACCATTCTACCGCACGTGTGACATCGATCGCTCTGAATACAAGCGATTGACTAACCTGAACATTCCTTGGCGTAATTAATGGACTCGCCTGATCCAGGCGCACATTGTCGGCAATTATCAAGACTAAATAATCGTACTGTAATAGCTACCACATGAGGGATAGGATCTTTCGTGTGAAAAGTTGTAATTTTTCTCTACGTAATTTTTATCTACTTCTAGATTGGTTATTGACTTTCCACTTCAAAAACTGTGAAATTAATTTTAAGGGAAATTTTAAATCTCTGCAGAAAACCTGCTAAGTAGACTTTTTGCCCGCAATAAATCTTAACTTAACACTCCTTATTTAGAAGTAAGACATTTGTTGGAATAATTTTATGGGAAATAAATTATTTTATATCTAACATGCTTACCCTAATCTTCAAGAATATTATTGTGTAACTCATAATCCAAAATTACAAATATTTAATCAACACCGCCATAACTAAAGTACAATAATAAAAGTTGATAAGCGGTCAGTTGTGGAGTGAGAATGCAAGAAAAGTCGAAGTATTTCATAAACTTTTCTTGAGCTGCTTTGTGTCCACCTCTTACAGGAGTTATGGACAATGAACGCCTTCTACTTAGGGAGAAGTAAAATTTGACGTGATAAATTCCTGTAACAAATAAAATGCTTTGATATGTGGATAAAAAAATATGGTCACTGTACCCAAACATCTTCTCACAGCGGTAACTGGAAGCTCCATTCGTAAGCTCCAAGCTACAATCTCAATTCATCTTCTGCCGACTCTACTAATGATCTACGTGCCTTAATGTTCAGCCTTGAGGGACAACTTGAGAAATTTTACAGCCAAATGTAAACGAAATACACAAAGGCATGCGACGGTAAATGTCAGATTACAAGTGAAGGAGATATAGTGAAACCATGTTCCGACCTCCTGTATTGAAAGGCAAAAGGAGAAGATTCATATGTCCTGGTTGTTGTATTATAAAACAATACCTTCAAATTTTTATGCTCAACCATGCCGAAATGTACTGGTAGCAGCCCTTTAATGGACCTCATTAAAGTACACCTATTCATTAAAGTTCAGGTGTTCCACCAATCAGAAAATACCATTGTAGCAATATGAAAGCGCAAGTATCGATTATTCTCGGATATGCAATCGAAAGACAACTAGTTATGTTACTATAATAATTAGAGATAAATTGTAAATAATATTCAAATAAATTCAATTTGTCATCTCGTTTTACAATGTCCAATTCAATTTCAAGTTTATATCAAGATTAATGTTTATTTTACTCTCTAGATTATATCAAGGTCAATGTCGACATTTGTTTCTCGGAAAAAATCAATACTTTCGCGTCTTCGCACATCTCACAATTTACGAGGTATTGCACAAGTTCAGTTCCGCTCCCCAGTCAGATAAGAATAACATGAATACTTACGAATAATTTCAAGTTAGAAATATGGTCGAGCATAAAAAGTCGTATGAAACTTGACAATAATGGTAATTAAAACACTGGCATGAAAATTATGAAACTCGCTTGCGCTCGTTTCATAAACATACTCGCGTCTTAATTACTACCATTATAGGCTCGTTGCATAATGTACTATTATATGCCCTGTTGATTTTTAAATTATTTTCATGTTAGAGTAAGTCCTGTAATTTCCCGCAAATATCAAAATTGTAAAGCCTATCTCTTCTCAATTTACAAGAGAGACTTTGGATTTAGGTGAATGATTTTGCGCAAGTTGCAATCTGAATTTGGTTGCTGCTTTCATAGTAGATGTATACATGGGGTGAAAATTTAAATTAGGATACATTATTAAGAGATTTAACTATTTTCGACAATTATTTTAAATTGTTTGTAATATTTTTGTATAAACAACTTAAACTGATAAATATGATACTTTCTTTCCTATTGAAGTTGTTTTCAAAATTCTTCCTCTGTTTTATATAAAAATTTGTGTCTAGTGTCTGAAAAAACTTTGAGTTACATTCTATGCTACTAACATCATAAATATCTTAAATTTTGTAAAATATTTGACAAAAAATTGGCAACCTTCCGGTAATGTAAAATGTAAAGCATATTGTGTATAATTATGTCTACACGTTATTTTTCACTTATTCAGCGAAAATATACTTTGACATGTTTATAATTTAACGACTGTTTTCCTACAGATTAATACTTGAAGCATTCTTCTCATGTGACGTCATTTTGATCTTCTGCATCAGAAAGATTTCAATGTTGATATGTTTAAAGTAGGCCTCAATTCTATTCGATTATTTCTGACAGTCAAGACTCTATTCACAGGAGAGTGACTGTTAGTCATAGTTATTACAAGAAACACAACTTTACTTTGTATTTTAATTTCTGAAATTCCCAATTTTGGTCCTATTTGCATCTATTGTAGATTAATTTTGGCCCCCTACCCCATTTTCTCCTGGGTTACTTGCCTCATGAGTGATAGCTTATTGGTGTCACCTACGAAACTCCAACCAAGTCTTCGGACTGCTGACTAAATATACATGTAGGAGAGTTTATAATGTATTCAGGAAAAATATCGCATTGATAAGCTGCAATTTTCTCTCCAAGTCTATCAAGTTCACCTTCATTAACAAACTTAGGGAATCGTTTCATAAAATACACAAGAGAAGAAAATGTAACCCTTGTTATATGTAAAATACAGTATTTAAAACTTCTGCATATTTATGAAATTCAGTCTTGATTGGAAACTTCATGGCATATTTTTTACTCCCCTTTTCAGAAGACATATATTTATGCATGTATGTATGTATGTATGTATGTATGTATGTATGTATGTATGTATGTATGTATGTATGTATGTATGTATGTATGTATGTATGTATGTATGTATGTATGTATGTATGTATGTATAGTGTGTACCATCGGTAATGTCGTTATTTTCAGAGGTTATTCTTTGCGACATTACAAACAAAAAAGTATCCTACAATTTTGCTCGTTTTTGCTTCCTTTTCGAGATGAAATTGTTTTGTATGAAACATTTCGTAGCGTATTTTGGGAAAGTGATTGATTTAATTCCGAATATGCCCAGTCAATTTAAGAGAGTAATGTATTATGATAATAAGTGATTAAATGTGCAGAAATTTCATCCAAACATATGTAACATTGTATAATTTCTTTGCAGAATGAAAAGTTAAATGTGTTCGGATCAAATTTCTGCACATTTAAAGGATAAAACTATAAATTATTTAAATCATTTATTATCTGCTCTCTTAAATTGACAGAGCATATAGGAAATTAAATCAATAGCTTTCCCAAAATACGCTATGAAATATTTTATATAAAACAATTTTTATCTCGAAAAGGAAGCAAAAACGAGTAAAGTTGTGCTAAACTTCATTGTTTGAAATATATCGAATAACCCCTTGAAATTAACGACATTACTTACGGTTCTGTATATATGTATATATACCAGGTGTTTCAGACCACCCATATCAGTTTAGTTCTCGAAAACTATATGATACTGGTTGTTCATAAAAAAAATTTGATAACCATAACCTATGTAAAGAATTGATTGGTGGTAGTACTATTTCCCGTAACATACCGAAGTCCACACCTGTGGAGTAACGTCAGCGCGTCTGGCTGCGAAACCAGGTGGCCCGGGTTCGAATCCCGGTCGGGGTAAGTTACCTGGTTGAGGTTTTTTCCGGGGTTTTCCCTCAACCCAATACGAGCAAATGCTGGGTAACTTTCGGTGCTGGACCCCGGACTTATTTCACCGGCATCATCACCTTCATATCATTCAGACGCTAAATAACCTAGATGTTGATATAGCGTCGTAAAATAACCCAATTAAATAAAAAAAAACAAACCGAAAGTAGGGGTACCTGTGGTCAACTTCGAAGTTTAAAATGAGAACATAGGCCATTGAAAGTATCATTGGAATCTACTTTTAAAAAGAAACAACTTTTACTGCAACTTGTTTTCTAATTTATATTGTTTACTCACAAAGCAACAAAAATAGTATCTTCTGAGAAATACTGTATGTTGTTTATGTACGTACACTCTTCATACTAAGTGTTCAAAATATACGCCACTCTGTGCTGAACAACGTTCAGTGGTAACTTTGCTTTTCTCTAATAATTTTTATTTTCTCTTTGAACGAATGTCTTAATAATGGGGACAAATCAGTAATAGTTGTCACCTCTCCAGTAGATTGTAGTGTATCTGGATCTGGCTAGAGGACAGAATCTTGAAATTATAACATTCTGTCAATTTTCTTCTACGTGTTTACATCAGTCGTATAGTGTATATTAGTTCTAAGATGAAAACGTTTCGCCTTATTATCATTACTGATGTTCATCTTGTAAGCTAACATTTATTTTGTAGGTCTGTATGTAACTCCATGCATTGCAACTTTCTGTTCAGTATGAACATGCTCTAATTTTACACATTTGTAACCGGGATTATTTTTCTTTTAAATTAAAGCAGTGTCTCCTCTGACAGTTGTATCAGACGGGCTGTTGTAATGAGAAGCAAAAGCTATTCCACTATAATAAGTATTAACAATTAAGAATATACTTTATAGAAACACATCACTTTGAAATGACGTAACAACATAACGAACTCTAAAATAAAAATTAAAAATAATAAAACGACTTATTGTAATGACTATTTTCAGTCGGCAAAAACTCAAGATTCAGCCGTCGATCTTCAGTCCCCGCTATAAGCAAGTGGTATGCTTTCTTATGTTCTGTATGTACTCTACATTTTAACGGTAAAAAAGAATAGGCCGCCAGCAATTTCTGTGCCAGAGACGTAACATTGCGCATGCTCGTCTCATCAAAGCCGTAGCTCACCAGGTAACATATTTAAAGAATTTAAATTTGCTGTATTTTGTTTAAGAGTTAAAATATGTTATAAAATCCAATGGCGGGTTGATTCTAGATACATCAGGGCCTCTGGGGAGTGAAATAATAATAAAATTGATAAATACAAAATCAACCGAAGCGAATATGAACAGGAAAACAAAGTATTATGCTGAAATGATATTAACAGTCGCAGTATCGTAAGTCGTTACGGCATTGATCTATTGAACGAGTTATAGTAGTAGCTCAAGGTTCGAATCTCCCACAATCTCTTTTTGTTTTTAATTACAAATTTGCCATCATATACGTCTCGCAAAGCTATATTTATGTGGCGATATCTCTTAGAGTATGCCTAAACTCTAATAAATAATAAACCTCCCTCTCTCTTCCAAGCAATAGCCTACTCCTGTCTGTTAATAAAACCTTCTGTCTCGTCATTACGCTTCAAGATGGCAGAGAGACAATAGACAGCGTGGCATACGGTGTCGTCGAGTTGTGAGGGGAGAACATTTGACGATTGAGGATGCCGAATGCTACTCTCTGACAGGACTTCGACTGGAGAAATGTAATTTTCTCTGACGAGGTAATTGTCTCCAGTAGCAACGATGGTCCTGCCCTAGTTTATCGTATGGATGGCCACCGATACGATGAATGCTTCGTGAGACGACTTAACAGGTCGGGTCGCGTGAGCGTCGCGTGTTGGGGTGGATGTCATACGATGGGGTAGGACTTCTGGAACGAATCCACGGTCGGTTTACAGCAGAAGTCTACGAACACATTTTGGAAAATGTAATGATCCCTTCCGCCCGAGAACGATATCCAGAAGGAATACTTTTCTTCCAGCAGAATAATCACCCAGTACACACCGCCAACTAGATTCAAAGATGGTTTACGAGGAGGCCTGATGTCAACCTGGTCGACTGGCCTCCAAGATCACCAGATATGAACCCTATTGAAAATTTGTGGGCTACAGTCAAACGGGTCCTACGCTTTAATTGGACAGAACAATCACCCGTTCGGACAGCTGACGAGTCGTGGAACAGATTTCTAGATGCGTGGGAGGAGGTGGCCATGAATTTAGACCTATTCCATAATCTTGTGAATGCACAGAATGCGGACAGTTGTTGACGCAGGTGGTTTGTGGACGAGATACTAGTCCCCACCACAGGTCTTTTTTGTTAGTGTATTAACAAATTGTTTGTTTTTTTGTTTATTTAATTATTTATTTATGTTTGATATGCGTTCGATTTTTTAGGATGTGAAACAAGTATTTTTTGTTTATACAGACCACGTCTCGCCTATTAATAGCCCACAGGTGATGGGCAATAATATTTTTACAAGGCAGGCATAACGAAGTTTATGATCAAATGAAAATAAATAAATAAATAAATAAATAAAATGCCATTTCACATTTAAACTAATAAGTTAATTGAGAACTAAAAAAAAAATAAATAATAGTTTTACCGTACCGGGAGGCGAATTCACAACCTCTGGTATGGAAATGAGACATCTTACCACTGGGTCACACACAGCTCGTAAGATTAACTACATTGTAGACGGATGACTTTCAATGAAGAGACACCACAGCAATGCCTTGCACTGCGTTGCGTTTACACGAGTGAACCGCGCGATAGAACTTAGCATTTCTATCGACCAAGAGTCAGCCCATTCTTTTTGCCGTTAAGTGTACATGATACTTATTAATCTTTTCGTCCCATACTCTCCCTTATGAAACTGTAGTTACAATTATTAATCTCTCTGTTAAAAATGTAGGGATTTCAGAGATCATGCAACAGTATGACAGGGGAATAATGGTGGAATAAAATGTAAGAAAAATCTTTCAAAGAGTCATTTTGATAGCCAAAAGTTGCAGGAGTTACAGATACATTTACATCAACTGCCGTCAGAATTGTTCCCGGCAGAAGCCAAGTAAACCGCTGGAGAGCTTGCAGCGAGATAGAAACCCTTGCTGATGTACTTGGTTTCTTGCAATAAAAACACCTGCGATCACCTGTCGACAGGTGCATAGGTTTACTATGCTGCTTATATTTACGTAGAAGTACGTGTAGGTGCGATGACCTGTTGAAAAGTGCATAATTTTACTATGCTGCATATCTTTACATACAACTACTTGTGGGTGGGATCACCTGTCAAGAGGTCCACAGCCTTATTCAGCTGCATATCTTTACATAGAATGCGTAAGAGTGTTAGGAGAATACAAGGTGGTTACTAGGATTACGAGAAGATAAGAAGAACAAGAGGAATATGAGGAGAAAACAAGGAGAACAAACGAAACAGAGGAAGAAAATGGGAACAAATGGAGAATAAGGAGAAGAAAATGAGAAGAAGAGGAAGACGAGGGAAGCAAGTGGAACACTAGAGGTAAGGGAATAGAGGAGAACGAGGGCAACATTAGGAAAACACGGGGGAAGTCAACGAAAACAAGGAAATACAATGAGGACAAAGAAAGCACAGGGGAGAACAACGGAGGAAAGTGCATTTTTATGTGGTCAGTTCCCAAGTTATCTTTTTCCCAATACGTAGCGAGGAGACAGGCGTAGATCTATGTTAAAAATAAAACAGGTATATGAAAAAGTCGTTACATTTGTGATAAGCGCCCACTTACTGTGGGGACATAATTGGTGTGATTATAATTGTAATGATTATAATTGTCATGATTATAATCGGTATGATTGTGGTTAATGTTTAGAGTAACATTATTAATACTGTAAATCTAAAATGTATTCCATCCTCCTCATAACTAGTGCAGACTTCACATAAAATTTATGGTTTGAGTCATGTATGTGCTGGGGTTAATGACTAAAGGATTATCTGTCAAAGTCCAAAAGCAGGTCATCGCACTGGCCACGGCGTGAGTACGCCATCGAGTAGACGCGAATCACGCGGACCATAGCGTCACTGGCGTGAGCCGATAAAACGGCTCGGCGATCGTTGGAGAGGCATCATTATTATTAGAATAGCTCTGCAGTAGCAGAAGTGCTAGGGACGGCGACGAGTATCCCACGTGGCAACGAGTAATCATCATAATCATCATCGTCATTATCATCTACATTTCATCACTTGTGCTACGCCTTGTATTTCAAGATTGATTAATAAACTTAAGTATTGGCAGCCCTTGGTTGTTTAAAGGACTTAGGTCTTTTACTAACGCACCTACAACGCACTCCAATAAAAATTATTCCAACAAACATCATCACTAGACAGTGGAAAAAAGTCAAATAAAAGTCCTGTTTACGGTTTACAAGTTTTGTACGCATAGACTATGGCATGAGGTGTGCACGCATCCCAAGTAGGCCTACAACACGGTACCGTCCGCAGAGAGCACCACGCGAACACCGAAAACAACTGCCACTCTGCGTTGTCAGTCAGTCCTCATACGTACGTGAACAGAGAACATTGAGATACGTAAACATATTATTCATTTGTGTTCGGTGAGGTGATCATAATGCCGAAGACAGATGTTAAAAAACATAGGGTGTATTCTTTAATATAAGAATATGGTGTCCACATTTTTAGTAGAGATAGGCCCGGTTTCTTCAACCTTTCTTAAATTATAACAGTATGTTATTCCATTTTAACTGTAAACTTAACAGTTGAAGCATTTCTTCAACTACTGTTAGTAGTAACAGGCTGTTAAAACCTATGTTAATTTAACTGCCCAATTTCATGCAGTTAAATCATTTAACTATCTGTTAGCATAGAAGTATTCAATATGGCTGGTGCGTTAGACGCTGAACTTATATGTCTGGATTATTTATAAAATGATATCCATGAATACATAAACAGAACGGATGATATCTGTGATTTGGCAGACCAGAAGTTCGTACAAAGGTATAGGCTATTTTCTGCCAACCTCACTTTTCGCTTTCAACGTAGAGCCGTTTGTTTGTTTATTTTCAATAATTGGTTTATACTGCGAACTAATTTCCAACAGAAGGCTTCTCTCGAACTAAGAGAAAGAACACGATTTCTAATTGTTTCAGTGTTTTCCATTTCATAGCAGCAATACCAATACGCCGCCCCACGCTATTGTGATACAGACGAGGAGAGAACCAGAAATGAAACCTGAGAGAATAGAAAGACTTCTATCCTCTCTGAATCAAACAACGGAAACAAGCGAGAATCGCAATTGTCAGAGTTCAGAAAACAGAAGTGAGCTTATACTTGGTTATAGGTTATGGTTAAACTCTAGAATCTCTGGTCCTAACAGAGAGTTAACATTCAGAATGTTAAAATGTGAGATGTAAAGTTGAAGAAACGCAATATTTTAACAGCAATTCTTGCTTTTAACTTACAGTTAATAACGCTATGTTAGGTGCATTTTAACAAAAGTTGAAGAAACCGGGCCATACTGGTGAAACAAATGAGGGTTATGTATGTGTGCATTAAAAAAAGATAACAAAACAAACGCTAGAACATCAATGTAATACACAGAAACACTTGAAAAATGTTGCTCTATGTTAGAAGAAAATAAGGGTTCAAGTTCGAATTTCGCCTAAAATATGAAATATGACTTTTGCCAGGATTTGTGTCAAATGATGATAAGTTGCAATATTCCATTCAAAACGTTGGACAATCCTCACATTAAAGGGTTTATAGAAAAGTATACAAAATATCAGACACATTCTGAATCATCGATTCGAAAACAGTTCTTACCTGCACGCGCCTCTAGTATGCCTGCTGTACTTATGTAAACAACAACCCTCTGACGAGACGAACTACTCGCGCTGTAGTTACCTTCACATCCGAATGACTTTTTTCCGCTCTCTAATTACGAGGCGCATCCAGAAAGTAAGTTTCCCGATTTTTTCCCCTTGAAAGTAAACGTAATTAGCCGTGTCAATTGCGCATGCGTAACAGATCTAGGACGTATCAATCATATGCCAGCCGGACAGGTCCCGTCTGGTGCCAGTAGCATGGCAGTAGTGTTCCGAAATGGAAGCCCTTATTCCTTCTCCCACCGCCTGCGAGGTTCGATCGGTGATAAAGTTCTTTAATGCACAAAGTACTGCGCCAATTGAAATTCATCGGCAGGTCTGTCAGGTCTATGGGCCGAACATCATGAGTAAGCAGATGGTGCGTCGCTGGTGTAGGTAGTTTTCTGAAGGTCGTCAAAGTGACCATGATGAAGAGCGCAGTGGGCGACCGTCCCTCATCAATGATGATCGTGTTGAGCTGGTGCTGCAGTGCATCATGGAGAACCGTCGCAAACCTGACACCCGAACACAAAATGCAACGTTTAGCAGCAGCACTGACATTTATGCAACGGTATCACGATGACTGCGACGAGTTCCTCGACAGGATCGTCACGGGCGATGAGACTTGGATTTCGCTCGTCACCCCGGAAACCAAGCAGCAGTCAATGCATTGGCGACATAGTGGATCTCCGGTCAGGACGAAATTCAAACAGACGCTGTCGGTACGGAAAGTGATGTGCTCGGTGTTCTGGGACAGGAAGGGCATTCTGCTCATTGACTTCCTTCCAAGAGGTGAAACAGTGAACGATGACCGTTACTGTGAAACACTGCGAAAATTGCGACGTGCCATTCAAAACAAGAGGCGTGGAATGCTTACTGCAGGTGTTGTGCTCCTCCATGACAATGCTCGTCCACATACGGCTCGGCGCACAGCAGCTGTTTTGACGGAATTTGGCTGGGAGTTGTTTGATCATCCACCCTACAGTCCTGATCTTGCTCCCAGCGATTTTCACGTTTTCTTGCACCTTAAGAAATTCCTGTCCTCCGGTGAACGTTTTGGCAACGACGAAGAGCTGAAGACGTCTGTCACACGCTGGTTCCATTCACAGGCGGCAGAGTTCTACGACAGAGGGATAGAAAAGTTGATCCCACAATACAAGTGTCTCAATTCTTATGGTGGCTATGTTGAAAAATAGCTGAAACATTGCTGTACCTGTTGCCAATAAATGTTTTCCTGAAAGTGTGTGTTCTTTTTTTTTAAATAGGGAAACTTACTTTCTGGATGCGCCTCGTATAACATATTGATTTTTATCATTTTTACTCCCAGAGCCTGTTAAAGAACGACAAAGTCCTCAAAAGAGATGACTAGAGGCTATCTATTACTTGAAGAGGGATGATGAATTTCTCTGTTAATCTGTTCTCTTTTCCGATGGCGACCAACAAATGTCATTAGCACAGCTCGGAACTTGGGGACTTGTGTCTTTGCACGTGACTAAGCGACCGGACTTCAATGTCAACAAACTCCCGCTTCCAGCACGGAGGTACTGTCAGGTCTGCTACAAAAGTGGTTTCTGGCAGCAACAACATATTGATAATATTATGGTGGGTTGAAACACGTAATTTCATAGCATATATATAATAACAATAAACATGAGAAATATATCAAATTTACTGTTCTGATGTGTACATTTTAGTACAGTGTGTGACTACGTACATTCGAAGATTTTTCGGTAGCAGACTTAAAATATTAAATGTTTTGACTGTTACTGTTTTCTGTTCGATTTTCAGCAGTTGCTAGCTGATCTCGTATCCGAGAAAGTTAAGTATATCCTAAATTTTTCTCGAAAATAGTTTTCAATTAGTGTGTCACTAGTAGGGCAAGCCTCTATACGTTTCGATCCATGGCAATGGACAGACTTTTCTACAATTTGAGGGACTGCAATGCCTTTCAGTGAATTTCGTTTCCAGCCTCTAGTTTGTGTATGGCACAACTTACAAAATATAAACTCTCCATTCGAAAAAAAATAATGTATCTCCTCCGAATTCTCCACGAAATTCTGTATCTTAAATTTAAAACAAAATGTATTTTCAAACTTCTATAATATCCATTCGAAATAACACGTATTTTCTATTTCCTCAAACAGACCGTTTACCTTTAATTCTCTGAATGTCATTGGCTTCGACATAACAGTTTCTTCGTCCGTCTTCCTGTCATTAGTTGTGGCCACTTTCTTAGTACACACGACTGTCCCTGAGCACTTGCAGCGTGAGCTTTGTGTACGTTGTACCTGTAACCTTACCCATGCACACGACACAAGTCCCCAAGTTCCGAGCCTTGGTCATTAGATTACTTTAGATTTTGATGAGACTACGTACATGAAAAGTGAAATGCAATGGGTCGCGGCTCTTTGGTTGTCGACTCATCCTCTAACCAGATCCGAACAAGGGGAACTGATACAACAAAACTACACACAACTACCGCACTACGTCTTTCAAAACCCCACTTAGCGCTCGGCTCGGGGCAAAAGCAGCATCAGATGATCATCGTTGTTTCGCACGACGACATTAACAACAAAATCCATCCCACGCCGACGTTTTTCTTCCATTACGAAACCAGTTTCGGTCCTTCTCCCTCCTCCCCTCTCGAACTGTACACAATATATAGTATTTTGCTTTACTTTTATTGCTGGCCATGATTGTCATTTTGATGAAGGCTACAAAAGTTGAATTGTCTTCATTTTCAGACAACACTCGATTGCTACGCGGCCTCATTTTCTAAAGAGTGACATTGCTGAAGCAGACAATTGAGTAAGATGGATGATGGGAGCTCCTCCGATAGTAATTGTCATTGCAGCAATCCGTGTCTTGCTTGCAGGCGTACACGGAGCCCTCAAAGTAGTCTGTTTAAACAGACGGTATCAGCCGACTCAATTGCGGGGCCGTCTTGGATTATGCAATCCGTGGCAGTGCCACACAGAAGTTCTGATTTCGATGCCAGTCATCTCAATGAAATATTCAATACATGTATCACAGGTTTTCAGCGTCCTCTACAATTGCAAGTTCAAGTGTCTTCATAAAACGGGGACATTTTTATGAAAATAAAGTCCATACACGAATCGCTGTACGTTTCAAATTGGATTTATGATTTCCGTTTGTCGTTCTATTGAATAAATAATGCAGTCAAGAAGTAAAATATATTCGCATACCGAATTGGTCCGAAGGCCGCTCTTTCATTTTATTTTATTTTATTTTTTAGTATTTCTCTTGTTATTTATTATACATTTATTCTTTGGTTTCAATCACCACAATGTTAGCTTGCTCAAATTGTGTCCTTACATAGTTTTTTTATATACAGGTACGTACGTGTATGTTCATACACGTACAGACGTCCTCAACATAGATTGGTGGTGTCACTTTTAAGCAGTCTTACAAAAAAATTGCGAGAATCTAATTTATAGCTTAAGATGTACAGGGACGTAATTTTATTTTTACTTCAATTTTTATTGTACCTGAGTTTTTGAATGTGTTTCACTCCACCCCTTTTACTAATGAAGTTCAACCGTCCTCCACACAGATCCAAGACCGCATATAGAGTCATAGTAGCCTTACGGTCATAGTAAACAGTACGTTCCAAAAATATGTTCGCGTTTTCCAGTGACGAAAGAGCTATCAATATTGCATCATTTTCCATTTGTCTACGTCGTATCCCGGTTTCCCCCACCTGCTTCTATTCGCCTTTCTGTAAATGATAGTGTCTGGGCTGTCTTAGCTCTTTTCTGGGAACATTAATTTCTGTTAGGAATTGGACGTCTACGTAATATTATACCCATACAACTGTTTAAAATAGCTTAAATAAAAGGGCCTCGTTAAGTATTAACTGTAACGTGATTTCCTCCCTTTCTACGACGCTTCGACGTAGCCACTTGGACGGACAGTAGATAGTATGTCTGAGTAATTTTATCTTTTCGGATCAGGCAGAAGTGAAGATTGAATTTACAGTACGTAAGGTCTCTTTTATAGAGTACTGTAGGTACAGAATTATTTCAACATGAGTTACTGATACGAAGTACGAACCTGGTAATTAGAATTACGTACAGTAGTCTATAGTGCGATAATATGCACATTAGAACTGAAGCCTGTATGGAAATGAACGACCACCATTTTAAAAAAATGTGTTTAAATATCCATATTCTGATTATTTTTCAATTTAACTTCATTCTCTATAGTGTACACTAATGTGCTGCAGACAGTATAATATACATTGCATAATGAATACGTCCAAATGGAAAGCTCAATTCGTGAGTAAAAATACTCATTATTAATACTGTACTCTATTTTGATTAAACAAAAACGTAATGAAAATTATCAAACTCAAAATCGCGATATTTCCTAGTTTACGTAAATGGATGAACTACTTTTCTTCCCTCCTATACCTAGTAAAGTGATTTGTTTGTATATTACGCCAGTGTCATCGAACTCCAGTCGTGGAAGGGGGTAGCAAACGGTGTTTCCGGTTCTTAATCGTTGATCCAAAGGTATAGCCAGGTTAATATTAGAAATGTTAGTAAAAATAAAATGATGTTCCTGTACGTGAACACATAAAATATTAAGACTCAGTTTTTTTTTCGACTATTATACTTTTACTACGTCATATTTCTTTTGACAAATAAAACGGTACGGAACGTGTTTCAACCAATTAAAGCTGCTTATCCTACAATTTTTATCACATCCCTAGCATTTGTTTGTTTTTACCATCTTCCTAGCATTTGTTTCTTTGTTTACCAACATTATACTTTCAATAACTGTACATTTCAAAGTGATTCATGTTTATTTCATCATCCTTAATTAAAACGTTCCTATCATTTATCTTGTTTATATTACTTAGGTTATGTTATAGCTTGTGCTGTATGAGATTGTGGATAGTTAAGTATCAGAGATTGTTTAATATAATATATTATATTGATAATTGAAATGGAATGCAACTGTTTTAATAAAAATGAAACTGAATCAACAAAGCCTTCTTGTCTATTAATCGTCCATAAAGTTCAATGAAGATTCAATGGTTGTCACAACTGGTAACAAGAGAACAGCTCGTCATAAAACAATACTGCCATCTAGCGGAATATTTTTAACGATGAGATGGTACAATAATACATTTTCAAGACGGATTAGTTTTTTTTATAAGTCAATTAATATTTTATTGTATTAGAATAGGCTCACTTTATTTATTTTAATTTTTATATACTTTCTTCTAATCGTGTAATAGTCAATTACATCTCACTCGAGTTTTGATTTTCTCTAGAGAACTCAAAACCTCTAGTGGGATTACTATAGATAAAATTTTATTGCGTGTCTATAACATTTCAGTTTGCGGTAAACCAAACACAATAGATAAATAAAGTACGATATATATATATATATATATATACTTGTGATAGCAACGTATTATCTAATTGTTTTTGGCATAAAGCATTGATAATAATTATACATCCATTAATTATATACACCTTTTTGTTAGTTTTAGGCCTATATATAATGCAGCAATTCAAATTGTGTGGTAAGTAGCATACTTACTCGTATTTTATTACGTGGCATACTTTACAATCTCCACACTCGATTATATGTCGATATATTTTACTTCCTTCGTTTTGAATTCACAAACTAATCTTTCTTCGTTTTGAATTAGTTATAAATGCATAGGTTACAATTTTTTCAAAATGTCTATGTTACAACTTGAACATCTCCAACGTTGTTATTTTTTTTTAAACTAATTTACTACTGTTTTCATGCGCTTCGAAATTGTAGGTACCGCTTGAATGAAGGAAGGAAGGAATAAATGAACGAACGGACGTACGAACGAACGAATGGAAAGAATGAATGATTGAATGATTGAAAGAACGAAAGAATGGAATGAATGAATGAACGAAATGAGTGGAATTGAGCGAATGAACGAATGAACGAGGGAACGAATGAATAAATGAACGAACGAATGGAATGAATGAATGAATGAACGAACGAGGGAACGAATGAATAAATGAACGAACGAACGAATGAATGAATGAATAAATGAACGAAGGAATGAATGTAATGAATGAATGAATAAATGAACGAACGAATGAATAAATGAATGAATGAACGAAAGAACGAACGAATGAATGAATGAATGAACGAACGAATGAATTGCTGAATGAATGAAAGAACGAACGAATGAATGAATGAATGAAAGAACGAACGAATGAATGAATGAAAGAACGAACAAATAAAATAAGTGAATGAATGAACGAACGAACGAATGAAAGAATAAATTAAAAAATGAACGAACGAAAGAACGAGCAAATGAAATGAATGAATGAACGAAGGAACGAACGAACGAATAAATGAATGAATGAATGAATGAATGGAATGAATGAATGTACGAACGAACAAATGAAAGAACGAATGAATGGAATGAATGAACGAACGAATGAAAGAACGAAGTGAATTGAATGACTGGAATTAATTGAATGAATGAATGAACGAACGAATGAATGAATGAACGAACGAACGAACGAACGAATGAATGAATGAAAGAACGAACAAATAGAATAAATGAATGAATGAACGAACGAACGAATGAAAGAATAAATTAAAAAATGAACGAACGAAAGAACGAGCAAATGAAATGAATGAATGAACGAAGGAACGAACGAACGAATAAATGAATGAATGAATGAACGAACGAACAAATGAAAGAACGAATGAATGGAATGAATGAATGAACGAACGAACAAATGAAAGAACGAATGAATGGAATGAATGAATGAACGAATGAAAGAACGAAGTGAATTGAATGAATGGAATTAATTGAATGAATGAATGAACGAACGAATGAATGAATGAATGAACGAACGAACGAATGAATGAATGAAAGAACGAACAAATAGAATAAATGAATGAATGAACGAACGAACGAATGAAAGAATAAATTAAAAAATGAACGAACGAAAGAACGAGCAAATGAAATGAATGAATGAACGAAGCAACGAACGAACGAATAAATGAATGAATGAATGAATGAATGAACGAACGAACAAATGAAAGAACGAATGAATGGAATGAATGAATGAACGAACGAACAAATGAAAGAACGAATGAATGGAATGAATGAATGAACGAATGAAAGAACGAAGTGAATTGAATGACTGGAATTAATTGAATGAATGAATGAACGAACGAAGGAACGAAGGACCGAATGAATGAATGAATGAATGAATGAATGAATGAATGAATGAATGAATGGAGAAGTGAGAGAAAAGACATTTAAAAATTAGGCGAATGTACGTTCTTGTAAGGGAATTAGGAACTGAGAGAAAGTGTGTATGTGAGCTCTAAACCTGTTGGACACTTATCTCACTTCGATTTTCACCGTTCTGTTTCAAGGAACAGTGAAGAATTTATCGAAGGGGAAAGCCGAAAATGGATGTAATATACTGCTAAGGGGAGATATAGAAGGACAGAATCATTGAAAGACAATGAATTAATTAATAAATTAATGAAATGGAAAATATAAGAAAAAGGTTTTAAAAAATACGTGAACACGTTTTTTTACAAGGCAAATTGGGACTGAAAGGAAGTGTCTATATTAACTCCAAGCCTATTGGCCACTGTCTCACTCTGATTTTCGCCATTACAGTTGTGAATGAGAGAATTTGGAAATATGCAGAATAATGTTGAACCCCGAATTTCTGGTTTTCATGGTAGGTGTTGACTCCGTAGTCCGCAAATCCTGTCTTCTGTAATGGATTTCCGTTGCATATTTCAAAGATTTACCCTACAGCTGTCGTAATTATGTGGGCGATAAGAGACAAGTCACTCCGTAAGTTATTGCTCATACCACTGTAGCTCAAAAGTTTTTGTACGCATGACAGATAATATAAATATGTATACCGTGCGTTCATTTCAAAACTTCCCACTTGAATAAATTGTTATGTGAAGAGATTATGATTTTGAGGAAAAACACGACAATTTAGTTGTCGAGGATCAAGTTCAAAACCAATCCTGATTGAATTTTATGTACCACCTCTTCACCCCCAGTCTACCTAAATGAAAAATTTTTAAAAGAAAGCCTCTATTTTTAGACCACCATTTTAAAGAAGATGCTAAAATCTATTTATGTACCAAAAAAAAAAAAATAAATCTGTTAATTTTTTTCTGAGAGAGAGCCACAAAAGTAAAATTTATTACATAACATTTCAAAACATCTCACTTGAATTAATTATGTAAAGAGATTATGATTTTGAGGAAAAACACGTCATTTTAGTTTTCGAGGGTAAAATTGAAAATCACTGCTGATTGAATTTTATGTACCATCCCTTCACCCACAGCCACCCCAAATTAAAAATTTTAAATGACAATCTCTATTTTCAGACCACCATTTTAAAGAAGATGTTAAAATCTGTATTTCTACCAAAAAAAAAAAATTAAATCACTTCATTTTTTTCTGAGAGAGAGCCAGAAAAGTAAAATTTATTAAATAACATTTCAAAACATCCCACTTGAATAAATTGTTATGTGAAGATAATATGATTGTGAGAAAAAAACACTTGAATTTAGTTGTCGAGGGGGAAGTTCAAAATTACTGCTGATTGAATTTTATGTACCACCCTTTCATTCCCAGCCTCCCCAAATTAAAAATTTTAAATGACAGCCTCTATTTTCAGACCTCCATCTTAAAGAAGATGCTAAACCCTATTTCTCTTACTTACTTACTTACTTACTGGCTTTTAAGGAATCCGGAGGTTCATTACCACCCTCACCAAAGGCCCGCCATTGGTCCCTGTCCTGAGCAAACCTATTTCTCTACCAAAAAAATTAAATCAGTTCATTTTTTTCTGAGAGAGAGCCAGAAAAGTAAAATTTATTAAATAACATTTCAAAACATCCCAATTGAATAAATTGTTATGTAAAGAGATTGTGATTTTGAAGAAAAACACGTCAATTTATTTGTCGAGGGGTAAGCTCAAAACCACTGCTGACTGAATTTATGTACAGCAGTAGCAAAAAAAAAAAAAAAAAAAAACCGGACCAACCCTTGTAGCTGATTTCAGAGCCTTGTTCACTCCAGAACACGATTGACTGGTAACTAAGACTTTCGTGGTTCGAATCCTGCCTGGGAAGGAAACTTTTTTTGTTCTTTATTCAAATTTATTCCCAATACTTTTCGATTTCAGCGATATTTTACTACTTAATTAATTTATTATTCCCAGAACATGAATTTTACCAGCAATCGAAAAATATTGGGAATAAATTTGAATAAGGAACAAAAAAAAGTTTCCTTTCCAGGCAGAATTCGAACCACGAAAGTCTTAGTTACCAGTTTATCATGTTCTGGAGTAAACAAGGCTCTAAAATCAGCTACAAGGGTCGGTCCGGTTTTTTGCCACTACTGTACCACCCCTTCACCTCCCAGCCACCCTAAATTAAAAATTTTAAATGACAGTCTCTGTTTTTAGATCATCAGTTTAAAGAAAATAATAAAATCTATTTCTTTACCAAAAAAAAAAAAAATTAAATCAGTTCATTTTTTTTCTGAGAGAGACCAAGAAATTAAAATGTATTAAATAATATTTCAAAACATCCCACTTGAAGAAATTGTTATGTAAAGAGATTATGATTTTGAGGAAAAACACTTCAATTTAGTTGTCTCGAGAGAAGTTAAAAATCACTGCTGATTGAATTTTATGTACCACCCCTTCACTCCCAGCCACCCCAAATCAAAAATTTAAAATGACAGCCCCTATTTCCAGACACACCATTTTAAAGAAAATGCGGAGAGTTCATACCTCATTTCCATAAACAAGAGCTGGTTTGGCTGAAGTTTTAGGCAGGTCTACAATTCTAATCAAGTATGTCTTTGAAGGCGTAAAATTATCGATGTAATTGTGAAATTCCATGGCAATTTGGAGTGATTCAATAAATACTTTCAAAGCGACAGCATAGGGAACTTGGTTCCAAATAGCTTCGATTGCAAACCACATTCCTAAGGGGGTCTTGACAAAATTAATGTAATGCATCTGCTATCATAAATAACTGTTAATAACATTAAAAGTCAGCCGGGAATGGAAAATTTACGATAACATTAAACAAATGTAATTGAGAACCATAGTCTTATTTCAGTTAACTTAAGACAAAACTCGGCGGTAATGCCAACTAAAATCTTTGTCACGTTAGGATTAATGTTAGACTGGTTGTAGATCAATAATTTTAAATCAAAATTAGGAATTCAGGGCATTAGAGCTGAATTGTAACATAAAGTCCTGTTTCATTGCATTGTAGTGAGATATGAGAACTTGAAGTATCCGAAATAAAACTTCTTAAATCTGTAATGAGAACAATTTAAAATTACAAAGAAAATTAAAAATACCATGAAAGAAATATAAATAGGGTTATAGAAGTGCGAATTTCTTGGGATATGGAGCATTTCTAATCATTTTAGGCTTTTTGTGCACCCGTAATGGAATGAGTTACGTGCTGAAATTTTTCTGCCAGTCTAAGCTAGCTCCAGTATCTACCATGTTGCGCATTCCTCTCCAGATATTAAACCTGCACATAATTCCTGTAGTGATGATCTGTTGTACCCATGGATCTAAGAGTCGTCATATCCCCGTCAGAGAAAGAAGAGCTGGGGAGCTCCGATACCCCTTATGTATATCTACGAGTCTTCTACAGGGACATCATTTTATTTTTACTTCAATTTCTATTGTACCTGAGTTTTTGAATGTACTTCACTCCCACCCCCTCTACTAATAAACTTCCAACCACACAGAACCAAGGCCACGTATGCGGTCATAGTAAGCTGTCTTGAGTTAGAGAGTTTAGTACGTTCCAGCAATATATTCGCGTTTTCCAGTGACGAAAGAACTTTCAATATTAAATCATATTTTCGCAAAGGTACTGTCATCCGTTTACTTACGTCGCATCCCTGTTTCCCCCACCCGCTTCTTCTCGCTTTTCTGTAAAGGCTAGTGGCTAGGCTGTCTTAGCTCTTTGCCGAAAACATTAATTTCTGTTAGGAATGGGACGTTTACGTAATATTATACAACTGTTTAAAATAACTTAAATAAAAGGGCCTCGTTAAGTAATTACCTGTCACGTGATTTCCCCTCTTTCTACGACCCTGTTATTAACCACTTGGACGGACAGTATCTTTTCGGATCGGGCAGAAGTGAAGAGTGAATTTACAGTACGTAAGGTACTCTTTTATAGAGTAGGTACAGAATTATTTCAACATGAGTTACTACTACGAATGCCGACACTGGTAATTGAAACTGGTACAATAGTCTATAGTGCGATAATATGCACAAAAGAACTGAAGTCTGTATCGAAATGAACGGCCACCATTTTCAAAAATGTGTTTAAATATCCATAGGGCCTATTATGATTATTTTTCAATTTAACTTCATTCTCTATATTGTACGCTAATGCATAATGAATACGTCCGAATGGATAGCTCAGTTCGTGAGTAAAACATTTATTGTTAATACAGTACTGTATTTTGTTTAAACAAAAACCTAATGAAAATTATCAAACTCAAAATCGCGATATTTTCTAGTTTACGTAAATGAACTACTTTTCTTCTCGCCTATACCTAGTAAAGTGATCTGTTTGTATTTTATGCCAGTATCATCGAACCCCAGTCGTGGAAGGGGTGGCAAACTGTGTTTACGGTTGTGAACCTTTAATGCAAAGGTATACCCAGGTTAATATTAAAAATGTTAGTAAAAATAAAATGATGTCCCTGTATAATCCACCAATACTGCATATTCACCAATCTTTACACAAACGGCGAGGAACAATCATCATGAGGACGGTTGTTTCGGCGTTACTCGAACACAGGTGGTGCCCTATTTTTCCAAACGGAATGAAAGGGATATTGTGGAGAATGTTGAAGGGACATTCACTGTGTGATTAAATTAATTAATTAATTAATTACTTATTTATTTACTCATTTATTTATTTACTTACTTACTTATTTACGTATTTATTTATTTAGTTATTTACTTATTTATTTATTCACTTATTTATTTATGTATTTACTTATTTCATTATTTATTTACTTACTTATTTATTTACTTGCTTATTTACTTACTTATTTATTTATTTATTTAGTTATTTACTTATTTATTTATTCACTTATTTATTTATGTATTTACTTATTTCATTATTTATTTACTTACTTATTTATTTACTTACTTATTTACTTATTTATTTATTTAGTTATTTACTTATTTATTCACTTATTTATTTATGTATTTACTTATTTCATTATTTATTTACTTACTTATTTATTTACTTATTTACTTACTTATTTATTTATTTAGTTATTTACTTATTTATTTATTTATTCACTTATTTATTTATGTATTTACTTATTTCATTATTTATTTACTTACTTATTTATTTACTTACTTATTTACTTATTTATTTACTTATTTATTTATTTAGTTATTTATTTATTCACTTATTTATTTATGTATTTACTTATTTCATTATTTATTTACTTACTTATTTATTTACTTACTTATTTACTTATTTAGTTATTTACTTATTTATTTATTCACTTATTTATTTATGTATTTACTTATTTCATTATTTATTTACTTACTTGTTTATTTATTTACTTACTTACTTGTTTGGTTGTTTGTTTATTTGTTATTATTTATTTATTTATTTATTTATTTATTTATTTATTTATTTATTTATTTATTTATTTATTTATTTATTTATTTATTCATTCATTCATTCTGGTAGAGTTAAGGCTATGAGACATTCTCTTCCACACTACCAGAAGTAAAGTATACATTGAAACTATAAAATATTCATAGTAATCCTTAAATATAAAATCATTATCTCGCACATTAAGAAGCTTACATACAATAAAATATTGACTAAACATGAACTGTAATTAAATAAAATACTATTTATATCCTATTTTCACTTCATAATACGTCTGATGACAAAAAATCGGCTAACACTCACAAAAATAAATTCCATGTAAAAGTACGTAATTCTTAATTTACTCGTATATAGATTAACTGTTTGGCAATCCTTGATGTGACGACGTAAGGAGTTCCATAGGCGACAAACTGACACGGTAAAAGATAATGAATAGAAAGAGGTACGGTGACGAGGAATGGATAATGAAGTCTGATGTTGATTTCGCAATGTTATAAAGTATTCAGAGCGAGTTCTCAGATATTTTGGAGTAGAAGTGAGTAATATTCTAAATAAAACACATAAAGAATGTGCTGTTCTTCGCTCCTTTAGGCTGACCTACGAAAGACCTTCAAAAGATGGCGTTATATGGTCAAATCTACGAGTAGACCTATTGCAGATGAAGCGGATACACACATTATAAACACGTTACAGTCTTTCAATTAAATTGACAGTTATATTTATCAATAGAGGATCGCAGTAATCAAAATGGGGCATCACTAGCGATTGAACAATGTTTATGGAAAGAGGCATACAATTTCGCAATTGATTTAGAGTGTGGAACAATGAAAATACTTTCTTACTGATGTAAGTTACTTGACTATTCCAGTTTAACTCTCTGTCCATTAATAATCCAAGATTTTTTAGTGTCGCAATATTTAATAAAAGACTCATTTATTGACACTTTCGATATGGTTTTGTCATTAGTTGTACTGAGCAAACGTTGATATCCCATTACAATTGCCTGCTATTTTTCTGGGTTTAACCTCAATCCAAACTTTTGAGCTCATAGATGGAATTTACGGGTGCTATTCATAGACATTTCGCAGCACACGCTACGAGCGTACTAAGCTAGCCCCGGCTATCCACTGGTCACTTGTACAGAATTCAAATCATATCCTATCGCTAACACTGGTTTATGAATACGAAAAACGCTGATCATCCACCGGAAACCCGCGTTAAAAATGTCTATGAATACCGCCATCATTGTGGCCATCGCGTCAGTTAGTTCATCAGGACGAAAGTGTATATACACCTGTAAATCGTCAGCAAATAAATCTATAATGTAAATGAAAATTAGTATTCCAATGGATTTCAGCCGACTGTGGGATTTATTATGGTAATGAGAAGGTTCATACATTAGCAGTGATAGGATCTAAAATTGTCCCACAAGCATTTAAGTATTTATGAAGTTCTAATATTTTTAAAAGGACAAACTCTGGCAAGAGTAAGATATCAAAACTAAAAAAAAAAAAGAAGCAAAAATAATCAAATTTTCCCAGGAAGAGTTTTATGGCTGATTATGCTAATAAAAATGAGTTTGTCTTAGTTCTGTGTAATGTGTCATCGCATCTCTTAACTGAAGGTTTTATTGAAATATACAAACGCTACAATATTGTCAAAGTTTCTGCTCAAATTTCTGGATAAGGTATAAGCTGGTCGCCGTAGCGTCGCGGTCTAAGGCATCCTGCCTAGGACTCGCTGTACGGAATGCGCGCTGGTTCGAGTCCTCATGGGAGAAGAAATTTTCTCATGAAATTTTGGCCAGTGTATGGGACCGGTGTCCACCAGCATCGTGATGCACTTGGGGAGCTACGATAGGTAGCGAAATCCGGTTGCGAATGTCAGCTATAACGGCTGGGGGGGATCATCGTGCTAACCACACGATACCTCCATTCTGGTTGGATGATCGTCCACCTCTGCTTCGACATGTGGGCATGAAGCCAGCAGCCGGCTGGTAGGTCTAGGCCCTTCACGGGCTGTAGCGCCACGGATTATTATTATTATTAGTATTATTATTATTATTATTATTATTATTATTATTATTATTATTATTATTATAGGTCGAAATATGATTAAAAACCACCTGTTAAGTAGCATGTCATATATCAAAATTCGTACAATAAAAATTGAGACTTTAAGCTATTTTATGATGATAAGGGCTCAGTCAGGAAGGTATTAAAATATTAACTGGTATTAGCACAAAAACTTCTGTTCCTGAGAAAATATAAATCGCTGTCAGAACAACAATAAGTTGCAAGTGCAGCCGACCCCACAAAGGAGACCTCAGGAGATCGAAAAGCGAAGTACTAACGCTCCTCACAATGTTAATTGCTTATTTTCTACAACGCAAGAAATTTAGCAAAAAAATGGAACATAAATTTGAAGTGTCAAATTGTGAGTCTTCCTTTTGTAACGAGGCATAAATTTGGATGTTACTTTAGGATCTATAACGAATGAACAAGAATGATTTGTGTTTCCATTTTATTATTGTTAAATGCAACTCTTTGCTGCACCTCTTAACTTGCATTCAAAGCAACTGCATAAGTATTCATAAAAAATATAGCAAATTTATGAACACGTTTTACAATAGCCGTACAAATGCATCCCGCTCGGCAACTCAAAGATGACCCCGTTGTACTCGCCCTGTGTAATGTTACAGCCTGCAAGTAGATACTTCAGCAGCAGAATGCAACACGCACTTAAGCCGGAGCTGTAAATTCTTCTTTTAAAAGATCACAGTCTCAGATAGTTCATACCTGCTCTCCACAGAAGTAAGGGGCTGGGAGCAGGCATCGCGTTCCGATTTCGGTTAAAGATATTTTTATAGTCATATATATTAGCCTGATTTCCGTAAGTTAAGCCGACTAGGGGTGCTTTAAGTACAGCTGATTGAGCCATGTAGGGCCTTTGTTAATTACACTAGTGGAGAGATTGAAACTTTTCTCGTACATCTGATGTGTAAATGAATACAGCGTATTCCGAATCTCACCGGTCCGGTGGCATCAATGACGTCACATTGCAACGAAAATAAGGAACAAAACTGCTGGAAGAATCGATGCTGTCATGGCGACTGTGTAAGTGGTTATCTGTGCTACGCTAGCAAAATTTTGCGAAATTTCCGTACTGCCATCTCCTTCAAATAAAAGAGATCATAAACAACTTATTTCTTGAACCGGTAGTAATAACTGGTCGGTTGACATGTTCGCTCGTAAGCCATTAACATATTGTTTTTACGTTGTGCTCATTACAAACAATGCAGCAGAACTAAAACAGAACACACCGCCATGACACAACAGTGCACGATGTCATTCGTCTGCTAATTCCCGCCCTATACAGGAACCAATCAGATTCACTGATGGCGGCTGATGGAGACTGCCACCACCTCTGCAAGTTGATGGCACCGGTGCGACACCGGTGGAGCATCAATGACGTCATCGGTGGAATTCGGAACACCGTGATGCCATCGGATTGCTCACCGGTGAGATTCGGAATACGCTCATAGATTTACCTCATCTTGGAGTGCTGATTTCAGTGGAAAAATCAGTTTCTTTATATCACGTCACATTTCCAAGATACGCAGCACTAACACAAACACAGCAATGTTTTACGGCTTTCAGGTTACTGAATAATCGAGAAGTAGAGTAGATTCTATGGAACGAGAACACACTGAACTTGAATCTATAATTACTAATAATAAATCTGTAAGCGAAATTTTACTGGTAATTTTCGCTTTTCCAAAAATAATTGGTGTTAACATGTATAATTAATCATCCTGAAACCGAAAATAGCTTTTTTGAAATTTTTGTTTGTATATCTGTCTGTCTGTCTGGATGTTGTTACCTTTTCACGCGATAATGGCTGAACGGATTTCGATGAAAATTGGAACATAAATTAAGTTCGTTGTAACTTAGATTTTAGGCTATATGGCATTCAAAATACTTTATTTAAAAGGGGGGGGGGGTTATAAGGGAGCCTGAATTAAATAAACCGAAATATCTCGCTTAATATTGATTTTTGTGAAAAATGTTACATAATAAAAGTTTCTTTTAAAATTATTTCCGATAAGTTTTATTCCAGGCAAAATTTTGATAGGACTGATATTTAAGGATATACAAGAGTTTTAAAATAACAATACAATACATTTCCACCGCCGCCTCAGATTATAGTGTCGTTGTTCCGTAACTGTTATGTGCAAAATATTAAATTTTTTAGTAGAAAGAAAAACAAATTTATTCATTCTATGGCAGTAGTGCATAGGAGATCGTAAATTCTTACATTTTTACACAATCAACTCTATTAATTTGGAGTGATTTATTAAAGGATGCATTCAAGTCTAATTTAGAAAAATGTTAAACGAATTATATTTGCACCAAATGAGTAGTCTCTGGACCAAAATGATAGCATTTTAATTATTTAAATAAAACTTAAATTAAGTAGCATATTAAACGATTTATTCTTCTATCAAACACGAATGTTCCCTGGACCCAATGTTATATTTTAATTATGTAATTACTTTGTATTTATTTCTAATAAGTGCAGCGGAGCGCAAGGCTACAGCTAGTTTATCAATAAATATCGTCGTTGTTCCTGCAATAACTCCTATGTGACATATTTATCGATTTTCAGATTTTTGCTTTATTAAATAACCTAAATAGTGATACAGAAAATAATAAAATCTCCTATATGTAATTATATTTCTTTCTTTCGAAAATGTAAGAATTCACAGTCTCCTATGTACGGCTGCCATAGGATGAATAAATTTATTTTTTTTTCCTACTGAAAAAATTTATATTTTGCACATAGGAGTAGCCTAATTGTAGGAAGAATGACGACATACAATAAAGGCCTAATAATTACAGTGTTTACTTGTCTCTTATATTTGAGCCGAAGAAATCGCATAATTTTTGGCTGTAAGGCTAAAAGTTCACAGTAATTAAAACATATCAGTAAAAAAGCCGAGTAGCAACAGAATTCGAAATTGAAGTACTGAGATTGAAGCGTAAATTAAAGTGGGATTTCTCATCTCGACTTCAACTCTAATCTCTTATAAAAATCAGTGTCGCTATTTTAACGTTAAAGTTGTAATACCGAATTTGGTTAGAAGTCTTATTTGTTGCAGTATATTATGAATTAAAGATAGTGTTTCATTAAATATTGCAGACCCCTGGAATTGAGACTTCAGGACTGATTCGTATCTCTTCCCCATCTTGAGATCGGAAAGCACTGCTCGTGAGGAATGTTACACTCCATGTAGCGCCTACAATTAAAACTGCAGACAGGGTTAACGTCCTCATGAGCTGCCGCAAAGAAATGCTTGGGGAAATGCATTCAAGCCTCGTTCTCTTTCTCCTTGACAATGCATTATCAAATTTATAAAACTATGTGCGATCTAATCGCAATAAACTGAATAAATAATTCATTAATTTGCCGCCTAAAGATCTGAAAAAGATCCGGCTCGTACATAGCCTACTTCTGTACAAACATACGATTCATACATATTATACGTACGTACGTACACACACACACGCACGCACGCACAACATTTATCTTCTTCCTTTTCTCCATAATATATAGGCCTATTATAAAACTCTTCGATTTCATAACTTGATCCGTCTTACTGTAGTTTTGCATTATGTAATTTTATCTTGTAACTTATACCTGATAAGGTTTATCTTGTCTCAGTAGCAATAAAACTAAGTCCCTTAAAATGAGGGTGGAGATTAATAGGAGGGTTGTAAATTTTCAGGATTCCTTTCAAAATCTTGTTATCGTAAAGGCTACTGGAACTCAGTTTCTTGAAAGACATGCTCAGTGACGGAACTGCACAGTACGAAGAGAGATATTTTGTAATTTTATTTTGCGCTACAGAATGTATCAACTAGTCCCTACCGCCACTGGATGGATGGACGGCACCGCTCTACTCCCCCAATCTGCATAACAATACAGACGAAGTAAGACATATCTCCCTTCTCTCTCTTTTCACAGTGAGACAAGATACATCACACAGCCTTTAGTATGTTCACACCTGTGGAGTAACGGTTAACGCGTCTGGCCATGAAACTACGTAGCCCGGGTTCGATTCCCGGTCGGGGCAAGTTACCCGGTTGAGGTTTTTTCCGGGATTTTCCCTCAACCCAATATGAGCAAATGCTGGGAAACTTTCGGTGCTGGACCCCGAACTCATTTCAACGGCATTATCACCTTCATCTCATTCAGACGCTAAATAACCTAAGATGTTGATAAAGCATCGTAAAATAACCTACTAAAATAAAAAAAATAGACCTAGTATACAGAAAATAAAAATCTCTCTTCTTCATGCAAAAATTGTTCTGGGGTCGGATATCGATCCCGGCACCTTTGGCTTAGCGAACCAACGCTCTACCGACTGAGCTAACTAGGAACTTCACCCGACATCGTCAGTATATCTATGGGTTTATTTCTCCACTTTTGCATTGAGGCCTTCTGCCATAAGTAGACATTCCGTTTTATTAATTAAGTTGAGACGGTGTAGGATGAAGGTCCTGGGTAGCTCAGTCGGTAGAGCGTTGGTGCGCTAAACCAAAGTTGATGACGATGACGATGACGACGACGGCGGTAAGCTGTGATGATATGAAGATTAATTTTCTCAAATTTAAGCTCGCGGGTTGTCTTGTTACTTTCATCCCAGGTTTTGATGTTTGAAATTTATATGTGATATCTTATTTCTTGTGATACAAAATATAAGCAATTAATAATACGTGAAACATTAATATGTTACTTTCTGTACGGCATGAACCGCTTTTATAAAGCCGACTTCATATGAAAGTAATTAATTATTCCCATGAATTCTACTCGCATCCATAATAGTAACTAGCGGCTTAGATGTACAGATTCCACTTGTCTGGCAGTTCCAGTGGTGGCTTCCTCAACAGACACATTGAGTGGCGCCAACTTATATGAGCCGTGGGGCCCAAGCCCACTCAATAATTCGTCTTGTTGTTGTTGTTGTTATTATTATTATTATTATTAATGAGATTTATTTATTTATTTTAACGTATAACCACAGTCTAGTAGCCTATACTGTATACAGACACGAAGCTCAATACGTAGGGAATATGCATCCATTGACAGTTGAACTTGCTAGTTGCTACCCATCAGGATCGCTACTGTCGCCTTATCACAGACTTTTTCTAGCAGACGACAAAATGTATTATACTTTTGTGCGAGATCGTGCGTATTTGCTTGATTTCCGCACAAAACCAATCCGCGGAAAGTCTAACATTCCACATTCAGTATTCCCAACCTAACACACATAACAATTTCCCTCTTCTTACCGCTTAAGTGACATATTGATTTTACTACTTTAGGCTTTTAACATATTATTTTTAGAGACGTTCAATATAGGAATAATTATAAATTGGAAAGTTACCACTGCAATTTCACCTAAATTGTACCGTTAATTATTGTTTTTAAATATTTGCAAAAATTAAGTAAACTCTACAACTCCACTAAAGTTACTGCATTCGTGTTGCAAGTAATATTAAGGAAGCCGTGAAAAAATCAACGAGATTCCAGACTCCTTGACCGGCAAAATTAAACTTGTCGATGTTACTACTGCAATATGTTATATAAATAATATTGCTAAAATATTAAAATGAAAAATAAATAATTACATAACCTTACCGTTTGTTTTAAGTTCGCATTTATAGACTGGGGGGGGGGGGAAGACAGAAGTATATCACGGCCTGCTGGAGTATAGTAAACACAGAAAACATTTTAAAGCAACAATGTTGAAGATAGATATTTTTGTTTTGCGAATTTGCTGTCATTGAACAGAAACCAAGATGGAGATTTCATTGCAACTAATTAGAAATTCCTCTTTCAGGTATGTAATAAACGATCTTCGCACAAAATAATGTACGATACACGAGCGGTATGTTTTCTTTCAATTCTCAGAAATTGAAAAAGCTCAACTACGTTTCGCTTTTTCAAACTTTTCCACGAACATGAAAACTTCAACATACCGCTCTTGTAACGCATATTACTATTGTTATCATGCATTTTTTTTTTAATTAACACGTTCCTTCCATTATTGAAATATTAAATACATAAGGTTTATTTATTATTTTCATGAAGTATATAGTATGTATGTTTTATAAACTCACCTTACTGGGTCTTTTAAGAAGAAGAAAAAATCTGGCCTCTTTTTCTTACAATTTATAGCACTACAAATATCTCCTCGTCCCATATTATTATTCCAATTAGGTTGTATTTTAGCCATTAACATTTATTACAACCGATAACGAACATTTCACAGTTTACACAACTGTTCCTTTTCTTCACAACAATGCGAAATACGCACAGCCTATTATTCCTCGTACTCTTAGTCACTAGCCGCTTGGAGCTCTGTATCGCGAGAAATGCAAAACATCACCAAGCACGGTCGACTCTACCGTGCCTCAAGCTTCGATTTTATATACTAGACTGTGATATAAGTGAACTATTTGAGCCCACCCAATATTTTCTAAAAGTTGGTGTCACTGGACACATTGAAAGCTGATTTATACCACATTATAGTATTACAGTCACTAAGCTTGAGTTGTGAGGGTACTGGGAACAATAGACTGTGCCGGTACTATTTCGCATTGTCTGTGATGAGGCGATAGTAGCGATCCTAGTGTTTAGCAACTATCTATGGATGCATATTCCCTACGTATTGAGCTTCGTGACTATATACTAGACTGTGTTTATATTACGTCAGGATTCACCCAATTCGCAATAGCTGTCTTGGTGGAGCATGAGACTAAAAATACATCGGTCCCGGGTTCAAGTCTCGGGAGCAACTTTAAATCTATTTCTTAGGGTCGTATTCATAAACAAGACTTTGATGGGTACTTTGAGAAGTCTCTTTTAGTAGAAAATTTTAACTTTACTGAAAGTCTATTTCATAGTTCGTAATTAATTAAAGCAAACTTTCACAAAAATAAAAATCTAAAAGTAAAGACTTCACAAAACGAATATCAGGTTGGCTATGGAACAATACAACATCAGCACATTCACAGCATTGTTGATAGTTGTTTACATAGCTAATTTCTAGCTTACATTTATTGCCAGACAAAATATTTATAGTCCTACAGTATATAAAGATATGGAAGAGGAGAAAAGATGTTAACATTAACTGACTTTGAGAGGGAAGTATTAATAAAATGTGTTAACACTACAGTTCTTGCGTGAGGGACACCTGTCAACCAGCGTGTTTCTTTTCATTGTTGTATTTCCTAGAAAGGGTTTACAACCCTGAGGCTTTAAGTATCTTCAAAACTAAGGTCACATAATAACATTCTTTAGTTTCAGTCTTGCAGTTGCCGTAGAACTTGTGTAGCTAAGGTTTTATTCTTCTGGGTGACAACTGTCAACCACGCGACTTTTTACGTTACCGTTTCTGCAAAGTTTCACCAAATATTCATTATCACTTTTGTGAGTTGTATACTATATCTTTAGGGATAATTTGTCCTATTGAAATTCGAAGGATTATATATCTACGTTTATCAGAGCCGTTCGGAGATGAGAAGGCGTTCTCAAGTATTATTAGTGATTCAAGAATCCGCTATGCCAACCCCAGAACAAAGGAATGGATCCAGGAGTCGTTGTTACCAATTTGGTAGGCCTCGAGACAAAGCGACTAGAAATGGTGTGTGAAATGTTCAACACGGACATGTGCCGACCATTTGAGGGATATCAGTGTAAATTACTTGAAAATAACTAGGTATTATAAAGACATGTCTGCGGAAAGAATTCAGATACAAAGACTTTTGAAGGATAATCCAAGAAAAATAGGACAATAGGACACAAGACAGGTATTACTGTATAGAAAGATTTTCACAACAAAGCAAGTATTATAAACGTGTTTCCAGCGTTAATTTTGTAGGTAATTGTAGAAAGTGTTTTAAATTTACACATAAATAATAATTATCTATTAATTATAAACAAAGCTCGGAACTTGGGGACTTGTGCCTTTGCACGTGGCTAAGCGACTGGACTTCCATGTCAACTCCCGCTTCCAGCACGGAGGTACAGTCAGGTCTGCTATAAAAGTAGTTTCTGGCTGTAACAACGTATTGATAGTATTATGGTAGGTTGAAACACGTAATTCTAAAGCATATGTATAATGAAAATAAACACGAGAAATATATCAAATTTACTGTTCTGCTCTATACATTTTATTACAGTGTATGACTACGTAAATTCGAAGGTTTTCGAACCCATAACTTCTTCGCCTATTAGTTAAACATCATTTGAAACGAGAAAAACTTATTTCCACTTCACATGAAGTGACGGGAACAAACTTAAAAAACTGAATGTTTTCACTGTTACTGTTTTCTATTCGATTTTCAGTAGTTGCTAGCTATCTGAGAAAGGTAAGTATTTCCCAAATGTTTCGAGAAAATAGTTTTCAATTTGTGTGCCACTACTAGGACAGGTGGACAAATTTTCCACCGATTTAAGGGACTTCAATGTCTTTCACCGTTTCCAACCTCTAGTTTATGTGTGGTACAACTTACAAAATATAAACTTTCCATTCGAAGAAAATAATGTATCTCCTCCGAAGTTCTCCACGAAATTCTGTACCTAAAATTAAAAAAAATTGTATTTTCAAACTTCTAGGCCCATAATACCCATTCTAATAACACGTATTTTCTAATTTCTCAAACAGACCGTTTACCTGTAGTTCTCTGAATGTCATTGGCTTCGACACGACACAGTTTCCTCGTCCGTCTTCCTGTCATTGGATGTGACCACTTTCCTAGTACACACGACTGTCCCTGAGCACTTGCAGCGTGAGCTTTGTGTACGTTGTACCTGTAACCTTACTCATGCACACGACACACAAGTCCCCAAGTTCCGAGCTTTAATTATAAATATTGTTTCAAAACTATTTTTATATTTATTTATTAATAAACTGTGTATACACCACAGTAACACATTTATGTTTAGATTCATATTGGAAAGAATATTAAAATTCTTTCTCTAAACCAAGAATATAACTTTGGTGCCAGCTGTTCCTCATGTTACTGAATATATTACAAAAAAGCACGCGAGTAGGTCTATGTACTGAGAGGTGGAGGAGTATAAAGATACTGTTGACAAAAATACAATGTCAACACGAAGCAAATAACAAAGCTTGAGAAAAAAAATAAGCAAAAATTTTACACAAATTTGGCTGGTTTACTCGTCTTAAATCAACTGAAACGAATTGAAAATTACCTGAAATGAAGAAAAAACAAAGAAAATATAACTACCAGGGTAATTTAAATCCACAGTTAAACATTGTGTTGCACAACCAAATTTATAAAACAACATAACCTCTACGAAACTTATATTGAATACAAAAAATAGTAAAATAGTATCAGTAGGAATAGGAGTTTCATTCTTACCTGTCGCATAATATCTCAATGAAATGGCAGTATTATTAAAAGAGGAATATTTAGTCTTATTTAATTTTCTTTTCGCAGTACATCGTCAAACATCATTAGAATATTCATCACAGGTCTTTTATCAAATCTATATTTAATTTACTGCTCAAAATCTCAGTTTTGGATCCCCTATAATACCCTGAGGCACCCTGAATTCATGAATAATTACTTCGATTTCTCCAAAATCCTCTATAAATTCAACTACTCCACAAATATCGGCCATTTTATTTCCCTCAATGTTAACTTTACAGAGTCAAAGTTCAGAAAGATGGTGACTTTTAAGTAAAGGCACCGTGAAAATTTACTTTCCTCTAAGTACTGACTGTGAAATGCAAAATGGTGACTTTACACGATTCAAAGTCCACTTTAGTACAAAGTCTCGTTTATGAATACGACCCTTAAGTGTTATACAGTATACTCGTATATTATGTTCCTAAAACCGTGTTTTAAACATAACATTTTCTGCACACAGAACGGCACTGAAGCGGAAGCGGACAACACAACGCATGTGAAGTGATACAAAGAAAAAATTAAAATAAATTCTTCCAAAATTATTCTATGCTTAAGAGGGCATATAGAGTTACTTTTAACAGATTCTATAATAATAATATTAATAATAATAATAATAATAATAAAAATAAAAATACAGTATATCAGTTATTTATAGATTTCAAAAAAGCATACGACTCGGTTAGGAGAGAAGTGTTATGTGATATCCTTATTAAATTTGGTATTCCCAAGAAATTAGTTAGATTAATTAAAATGTGTCTCAGTGAAACGTACAGCAGATTCCGTATAGGCCAGTTTCTATCTTATGCTTTTCCAATTCACTGCGGGCTAAAGCAAGGAGATGCACTATCACCTTTACTTTTTAACTTTGCTCTAGAATATGCCATTAGGAAATTTCAGAATAACAGACAGGGTTTGGAACTGAACGGGTTACATCAGCTTCTTGTCTATGCGGATGACGTGAATATGTTAGGAGAAAATCTACAAACGATTAGGGGAAACACGAATATTTTACTTGAAGCAAGTAAAGCGATAGGTTTGGAAGTAAATCCCGAAAAGACTAAGTATATGATTATGCCTCGTGACCAGAATATTGTACGCAATGTAAATATAAAAATTGGAGATTTATCCTTCGAAGGGGTGGAAAAATTCAAATATATTGGAGCAACAGGAACACATATAAATGATCCTCGGGAGGAAATTAAACGCAGAATAAATATGGGAAATGCGTGTTATTATTCGGTTGAGAAGCGTTTGTCATCTAGTCTGCTGTCAAAAGATCTGAAAGTTAGAATTTATAAAAGTTATATTACCGGTTGTTCTGTATGGTTGTGAAACTTGGACTCTCACTTTGAGAGAGGAACAGAGATTAAGGGTGTTTGAGAATAAGGTGCTTAGGAGAATATTTGGGGCTAAAAGGGATGAAGTTAGAGGAGAATGGAGAAAGTTACACAACGCAGAACTGCACTCATTGTATTCTTCACCTGACATAATTAGGAACATTAAATCCAGACGTTTGATATGGGCAGGGCATGTAGCACGTATGGGCGTATCCAGAAATGCATATAGAGTGTTACTTGGGAGGCCGGAGGGAAAAAGACCTTTGGGGAGGCCGAGACGTAGATGGAAGGATAATATTAAAATTGATTTGAGGGAGATGGGATATGATGATAGAGAGTGGATTAATCTTGCACAGGATAGAGACCTATGGCGGGCTTATTTGAGGGCGGCAATGAACCTCCGGGTTCCTTAAAAGCCAGTAAGTAATAATAATAATAATAATAATAATAATAATAATAATAATAATAATAATCATCATCATCATCATCATAATAATAGTAATATCCTAATCATTTAATACTTGTCAGAAATAATTCGATGGTACTGGTAACTTAAACATTCGACTATTTTTCTTGTTCAAAATTATACTTATACTAAATAATTTTCTTTTAAATTGATATTACTTACGAAGTTTTCATTCCTTCCTTCCCTACCAAAGATAACATGGTTTCATTTGAATAAAATGAAAAGAGAAACAAGAAATGAAAAGTTAATCTGTCTGCATTTCGTTCATTGTTGCAATCAATTAAAACATGTGTCGCGCCCCATTAACACATAATTTTATAGGCTTACAGACTCCCGATCCCACTCGGAAAGTTCGAACGTCTTCTAACTCCAAACCAGATTGTTTTAAAATAAATTTTCGCATTATATTGTTCCATATTCTACACCTTAGACGATGGGGCTTTACTAAAGCAATATGAGGACAGGAAGGGCCTCATCATCAAATATGTTGACACACACACAGATCTAGAGTATTCGTGTAAGGATAATTATCGTAGAAAGGTCTATGTTGTTTATAAATAACATTACTTAAATACAGAACGAGAAAATGTGAGGTTTTTCGATATTTAGATTGTCCCATTATGTTAAGTGATGAGAAAGAGTCGTGATGTAGAAATTGGATTTCGCGACAATTTTGCCTCGCTGAACCAAACTTCTCCTGGAGGATACTTAAAACCATCATCATCATCATCATCATCATCATGATACATAGCCACTACAAAATTTGATGAAACCAAATTTGATGTGGGTCAACGAGTGCACTGAAGATAAAACATTACTCTTAATTTCGAACTTTATAACGTTGGCCTTATATTACCAGTATGCCTACATTTCAATTTGGAGCATAACTGCTTTACTTACTTACAAATGGCTTTTATAGAACTCGGAGGTTCATTGCCGCCCTCACATAAGCCCATCAGTCCCTATTCTGTGCAAGATTAATCCAGTCCCTACCATTATATCCCACTTCCCCAAATCCATTTTAATATTACCATCCCATCTACGTCTCAGCCTTCGCAAAGGCTTTTTTTCCCTCTGGCCTCCTCACTGTACGTGCAATTCTGGATTCGCCCATACGTGCTACATGCCCTGCCCATCTCAAACGTCTGGATTTAGTGCTCCTAATTATGACAGGTGAAGAATACAATGCGTGCAGTTCTGCGTTGTGTAACTTTCTCCATTCTCCTGTAACTTCATCTCTCTTAGCCCCTAATATTTTCCTATGCGCCACTTTCTCAAACACCCTTAACCTCTATTCCTCCCTCAAGTTTCACAACCATATAGAACAACCGGTAATATAACAGTTTTATAAATGCTAACTTTCAGCTTTTTTAAGAGCACTGTGGATGACAAAAGTTTCTCAACAGAATAATATAAAGCATTTCCCATATTTATTCTGCATTTAATTTCCTCCCGAGTGTCATTTATACTTGTAATTGTTGCTTCAAGATACTCGTATTTGAATTTTTCCACCTTTTCAAAGGATAAATATCTAATTTTTATATTTTCATTTCGTACTATATTCTGGTCACGAGACGTAATCATATACTTTGTCTTTTCGGGATTTACTTCCAAACCTATCTCATTACTTACTTCAAGTAAATTTCCCGTGTTTTCCCTAATCGTTCGTGGGTTTTCTCCTAATATATATATATTATGTCATACGCATAAACAAGCAACTGATGTTTGAATAAAAAAATAACCATATTACATCTGCTTAAACCATGTAGCCTAATTTACAAAATGAAGTAAAGTATTTGTTGAATTACAGAAAATATATTTTATGTGGTGTCTAAAAACGAAAATTCATCTTCTAATTTCGATTTTGTTATCTTCAGACATGGTGCCTGCCTGCTTACCTTGTCTTCTTGATTTGCCTGCCTGCCTGCCTTATTTTCCTGCCTGCCTCTCTGCCTTGTCTTCCTGTATAACTGCTTTAATATATTAAAAATCTCACAAAACTTAATTACTTACTGAGTAACGTCTTAGAAGAACTGTAGATATTTTACACTAAGCACTTCACAAATTTTATTTCTGCGCATTCGTGTTGTTACCATTTACCACATACAAAGAGCACTGCTATTTTAGCGCGAAAGAAAATGTAGAATGTAATAAAGCTTTGTTGCATGGCCTTCGTGATCATAAACGAGGTAAATTTATTATTCTTTGTATACAAGTGAATCATTCGTAATATGTAATATTAATAATGATACATAAACGATTTCAGAAAATAACTAGTCCGACCGAGTGGTTATGTTGCATCTCTGTTTTCCCCACGCGTTTTTGTTGGCCTCTCTGTAAAGATTAGGGTTACCAACTTTTTTTGAAGAAAATACGGGAGATTAAGGGTTAAAGGAAGTTAAAGAAAAGTGAGTAATTGTCACATGACTTCTCTCGTTTCTCCGATCCTGCAACGTAACCAATCTGTGGGACTTCGTTTCGGCGCTTTCGGATTTTTATTATAAAGTCCATCCACTCTTAAAGTGATCCTAACATAAACAAACCCCAATTGTATCCTTCCGCCATTCGTGCCGCAATTGCTGTCACATTGACAGGCAGCACGTGTGAAGTAGATAATTATGGCATGTGATATAAGTACGGTACGCAGTATATTAGCGTAATAAACGAAGCAAAATACAAATACATACTCTACATAGAATTAGTTACCGGTACTATTAATAGTATTAATTAAGTATACCTCTTCATAGAACAGCTTGTTATTCATCATCTTTTACAGTATCCACCTCGCGTCAATGGAATTCCTTGTCACAAAGCTGCAAGACGACAAACACCTTTAAGAACAGCTTAAAAGATAACCTTATTAGCATTTCACTCCAATCATATTGATTTAAACTATCACTGACTACATTGTTACTTCTTTCTTTAGACATCATCCTGATTGTGCTGTACTTTCAAAATTGTCTCATAATAATCTCTTTCTATTATCTAATATTATTTGAAATATATTAACAACATTCTATGTACTTTAGCTTAATTGTGCTACGCAGTTTATTTCAGTGTTTAATTAATAGTTCATAGTATTTTGTTGTTTAATTCGTAAATAACTCTTGTATACATGTAACTCTAATCTAAATCAAATTGTTGAATTCTTTGTAAGTTCATGCATATGTATATACTCTCTTTGATGGTTGAGTGGAAGAGAAGCCCTTACGGCCTTAACTCTGCCACCTAAAATAAATCATTATTATTATTATTATTATTATTATTATTATTATTATTATTATTATTATTATTATTATTATTATTATTATTATTATTATTATTATAAGTTAGTAAGTTTTAGCAGAACAATCAGTAGCTTAAGCATCAATTATACAGTATATTATATACACGGTGAGAGGGCATAACATTGAAAAAAGTGCTATGATTGCATTGTGACACTGTTATTGGAAAACTGTCCTTTTTTCCGTTGGCAGACCGTTGATTAAATTTGAAATGATTGTTGCCAATGTTATTCATGTCTAGACAACGGATTTTTAGGCACTAAAAATTGCAGTTTTAGGCGCCTAAAATAAGCTCAAAATTTGTAAAATTAGGCTCTATTTTAATGAAAATAGGCATTTTAGGCACATCAAGGTATCATACTTATTTCTTTCACTGAAATTTTTAGTTATACACTAAAATACGCACAAAAAAGTATGTTTAAACATTGAAAAAGAATACTATATTATATTTATAAACAGAGCTGCACAAATTTAATATATTGAAACTAATGAAATAATGATTATTGATATCAAGATTACTCATTTTAAGTTATTGAAATTCAGTTCCATGCTCAGACTTTATTATAATTATCTGCACAGTACACCACCAGAATTTTTTCTAAATTCTCCACAGTTAACCTTTGCCTTTTGTCACTGATAATCATTTTGAAAGCAGAAAAACTTCTTTCAACCGAAACTGATGTGAGAGGCGCAAATTTTAAATTAGGTACAATACAAACATCAATACTTACTGGAACATTTACACTTTCCCCCGATATCACTCTTGATACTTTTTCCAACAATGAAAATCCTACATTCTTATTTAATACGTTGTCCCACTTATTTTTAACTTTTTTCCCAGTTTCGCCCAAAGCAAAATGTATGTTCACTTGAGCTTCCTTTACTATTGCTATTTGGCTACAAAGAGATTGTTTTTCACGTTCTAATTGTTCAATGCTTGCAGGTATGAAAGAAAAGTTTGATGTTATGTAGGCAATATCGTTTTTCACTCGTGAGTCATTCAGACAATCTTTCACTGCTTTCACACACGCTGCACTATCAGTTTCAGGTAATTTATCAATAACTGTGACCAGTTGTTTAAAATACTTAGAATAATACACCACTGACTGAATCCAGGTTCCCCATCGTGTAACAACCGGCTGAGGTGGGAGTGGGATATCTGGAAAGTTCTCTCTGAATATTGAAATCCTGGATGGGGCTTTACAAAAACATTTTTTTTGTGATAGAAATAAACGAATTGACAAGAGGAAATTCATTCCGGATTGTTTCAGAAACCCTGTGAAGGCCATGTGCTAGACAGGTTACATGCGTGAGGCTAGGATAAAATGTTTTAAGAAGTGGAGCTGCAGCAACCATGTATGAGGCAGCATCAGTACAAAACAACAGAACTTTAGAATCGTCTATATTACCTGAGTATAAAGACTGTAGGCCTTTATTTACAAAATAAGCAATGGCTTGGCTATTCACTTTCGAAAGTTCCTTAACACATACGAGGTGTGGAATCGAAGGTCCATCAGGACTAAGTTTTCCTACTACCATATTTGCTATATACCTATTCATAGGATCTGAGGTTTCATCCACAGAGACCCATATGTAAGAATCACCTATGTCCTCCCGAATGGAAGCTAAAGTTTCATTGTATATTATGTCTAAGTAATTTTTTCTTAGGGTAGACTCAGATGGGATATTTTATTTGCAGTATTTTTGTAAAAACTGTCTTAAAACCGGATTTTCAATTGCATTCCAGGGAATGTTAGCAGCAACAAACGCTCTGGTTAAATCAGCATAGAAATTGCTGCTGAGATTGGATGAAGTAGGCTGTGTTAGTAAAGTTTGTTGCAGTTGATTTTTCTGCTGAGCTTTAGCCTTATGAGCCGCTCCTTGCACATGCTGCTTTAGGTGGCACTTCTTTTCTTGCGAAATCTAAAAATGTAAAGTAACCTGAATTAAAATAAAATCCTAATTGTTGTATTGCCGTATTTCTATCACAAAGTTAGTGGGTTCGAACAATCAAAATTTTAATGACCTGCAAATACTTTAACTATCGGAATTTAAAAGGTTAAAGTGTAGTGGTCTTAAAAAGAATTATACCTCAGGATAGCTCAGTCAATGTATAAATATTATGGGCCTACTCATTAAAATTAATAGAATTTATATATTTCAACTATTGTTACATACCTGTTTGCTACAAATCTTGCAGAATATTATTTTTCCATCATAAGTGAATTCTGAATATTCTGTTAGCCATTGCCGGATCAATGTAGATTTTGCACTTATATTTTTCGGCATTATCGCGTTAAACTTCACAGGAAAACGTCCTACCGCTCAAAACTTCTCAACACAAATAAGGTGAGGGAAAGAGCAACTGTTAACGAGCATTCAAATGAACCGTTGTTATTGAGGTTCAATTGGACAAAAATACAAAGTTCCACTTATTGTTGCATTTCCTGGTAGTGTTAACACTAGGAGGGCCATTCTTTTAAATATTTTGTAACGGTTTACCCTACTAATTCGCAGTTTTACGACTTTTCATAAATATTTCAAAAACGCTCTTTCTCCAAAAATTGTGATTTTATGACACTCTGAAGGGCAGTACAGCTAATCGGTTTCAGACCGAAAACAGTCATTTTTATAGTATAGTATATCTCTGAATCGGTAGCAGCACATGTTGTGATTGTTGCCTGCTTCAAAACTAAGGTTGGTTCTTTGTCGGCATTTATGCCTCCAGACATGTTAAATTCGGTGAAATCTATTGCGAGTGTCGTGAGATTCAAAACATTTTGTTTCCTTTATCAATGGTTTCATGGCCGGTGTGAAGCAAACTTTCCACTTTTTAAATGCCTTAAATTTCGCAGTGAATGCATGTATAAATTATAAAAAGTAAGGGTAAAATGCGAAACTTTACAGTGAGTTAGGCATTTTTAGGCGAATATTAACAAATTAGGCTCTAATAACCGTTTTAGGGCATTTTAGGGCACTATAAAACTCTTTGAATACCTTTCAATTTCCATGAAACACAAATATTAATAATTATTTTTACTTTTCTCCTAAAGAAACAAAATAGGCATTTGCCCTAGAATCCGATGTCTGTTCATGTCCCTTTCATTGTGCGTTTAAGTTCATGTACTCTTTTAAAGAGTTATGAATAAAATTTACCGGGAGTTACAACCTTACCAGTTTTTGTTTTTTCTTTCCGAGCACTAGTAATGCTTGCACACGACACACCGGTAAACTCAGACATTTATCGGAAGCTCTGGATATTTTTCACTGAACTTGTGAAATACATTTAAAATGACTCTTTTTTTGCCACTAGTCAAAGGTTTGCTGACTTATGTTTTACAAATTTAATTGGCGACACAGCAACGGAAGACTTCAGCCATTTTGTTGCATCAGAAGCGACTGAAGTGCTGCCGCCCTTAAATGCGTCATGCATATGTAATAAACTATTTTGAATTGTAATTATTGATCTCAGAGTGATTAGGTACATTTTGTAATCATTTCTATGTTTTGGATATTATTATTTCAGTTACGGAAGAGTAACAAGTATATTCAGGGGACATATTTTTAATTCAATGAAAGGATCTACTTTTTTCGCGTGCTTATTGCTTATACATTGTGCTTCGGTGTCATAACCAATGACACGCGAGCTGTCACATGGGTTTGTTTGGACGCGGATCACTTTAAGAGTGGATACGGTTTAGTATCGTTCACTTGTATGCATTTCCGAATTGATCAACTAATAGTGTTATCAATCACTTTAAGAGTGGATACGGTTTAGTATAGTTCACTTGTATGCATTTCCGAATTGATCAACTAATAGTGTTATTTACCGATAGAGGGAAAACATTACTTCCTTGTATTGTGGACTAAATCTGGAAATAAAATGAGTAGCTCTGAAGTTACTCTCAAATTTGAAGAGGGTAGTGCAGTTCGTTATGTGTATCCCTGAAACAAATGTGTGTGTCGAAAAATTATTTTCTCGCATGAACGCTCTATGGACCGATGAGAAAAATAAATTGTCTGTAAAAACAGTAAAATCAATGCTTGTTGTAAAATAATTCTGAGTATTTTGTTGTGTGATAAAGATTAAAAATATGTCCCTTCTAATGGTTGAAAGAAGTTTCGAACTATTTTGGCGGTATTTTGATGAAATGTCTCACTTCTGTGATAGATTCCAGAGTCTAATCGTTTTGAGCTACGGTGAAGAATCTGGGAAAGGCCATCTTCTTCAGAAATTGGAAAATTACGAAGAAACGCTTTATTATTATGACTATTATTATTATTATTATTATTATTATTATTACTATTATTGTTGACATCATTATTATATCTAATTTTACTGCAGAATCAAAGTTGTGTGTGTGAATTATTAAAATGATCAGATCATGCAAACGAACCAAATTTACATCGCCACCTCAACTCGTTAGCTACAAAATATTCCAATGCTTTATTATGATTTTAATCTAAAAACAAAGTCCAGCGATATCATCTTCAAAATTGATAGGTTATGATATTCAAAGAGATAACAAGAAATTGCCATGCGTAAGTGGAATACATTTTTTTTCTCATCGAAACCTATTAAATAAGGTCAATAAACTAGTCCTTAGCTATTGGCAATGTTGACATTTCGGAATTTAAAAGAGGATTGTTTCCTGCGGAGCGCTATCTAGAATAGATATACGGAATTAAATTAATAAATATTTAAATAGAAATATCAACAAAATAATTTCATGAATAAAAGATGAACATGACTTAATATATTATGCAAATGAAACTGAGAATACTGCCAGTTACTTGTTACATCTAAATCATGCACGTAGGTAATGGAATTCTGCCTGAAAGAAGCTGCAAAATTATTTATGAACGTATAGGGTTAGCAATTTTATATATGAAACCACAAAACGTTTAACTGAATACCATGAATTAACTGTTGATGAGTTTTCTTAAATCTAGCTTCTACATTAGCAGGTATGTTCTAAAAACAATAAACTATAGTCGAGCATCTTACACGAGATATTTCTGTAGCAACAGACATGTTTTATATGATTTTGGAAGAGTATGTAATGTAATAATTACTCAGTCAGACATATTGCATGAAATGTGTGCTGTGTTAAATTGCACGTATATCTTTATTCTTTATAATTGCCATTGTAGCCGCAAAGAGAATTATTACAAGCGTAATTATATTCGTAATTTTTTTAAACTGATTACAGTGATGGAAAATGGAAGAGAGAAACATAGTACGTATATTATGATACAAGGTTGGGAAGTGCTTTTTACAAAATTGAGGAAAAGTTTGAAAAAGGAGCAGAAAGAGTTTTTAAATTTCCGAGATTTTGTAATGCACTTCACAAACGCACGTATATTGTACAGTATTTTTTTCACGATAGTATATTTTGAAAATAATATTTTAAAAAAGCTTATATAGAGTACGTACATTACACTATGAACAGCTGAATTAGGTTAACAGTCTGGCCAACGTGCAAACTTCATCATCAACTTCAATGTGAAGGGGTAAAAATGATTCAGGTACTTGTAATATTTCGTATTCAATTGGAATAATTTTTATTTATTCTTTTTAAGTGAAATTTGAATTCTTTAAATAAACTTCAGTACCCATTTCAAATGCAGTGATTTGTTTCTTGTATTGTATATTAATTAACACTGCGTTTTGCGTATGAATTTTACATGCATTGTAGGATTGTAGCATACATAGAAGGCAGTGGTTTTCATTATCTAGGTTGGCAACTCTGAATTCAGTAAAATCAACTTTCAGTCGTGGCGGAAATAATCTTACAGTTTCGTGTCCAGGGTTATTTAAACTGATTTATAAGAGATATTCTATTCGTTCAAATTTTCATTATTTAATTTCACAATGTGTGCTAATTTATTTCTTTTGGTGTCGTAAAAAGTGTACTAAAAAGTTCAGTACGTCTTCATTATCTTTCATACTATAAAAGTTACAGGAAAAATGTGTAAGACGAAGTTCCTAAATTTGATTATAGAGGCAGCACCATCGTTTTCATTATTTCATCAGCCGACATATGAAAGTTTCCAAATGAAATGTGTGTAAAAAGAAATGGTAACATCGTAAGCCGATGAAATTTGGGAGGGGGGTTTAACTGTTATGATGGAAGTTGTGTCCTCATAGAATTTCCTTAGTTTGTTACATTGGGTCGAAGTAACATGAGCTACTGCCAGAATGTGAAAAGAAGGATAACAATAGCCAAGGAAGCTTTTAATAGAAAAAGGAGCATCTTCTGGATAAATAAGGAAGAGACTAGTGAAGTGCTTTGTATGGAGTGTGGCATTGTATTGGGCAGAAACATGGACATTACGACAAAGTAAACAGAAGCGATTAGAAGCATTTGAAATGTGGATATGGAGAAGAATGGAGTGTGTGAAATGGACAGATAGATTAAGAAATGAAGTTGTGTTGGAAAGAGTGGGTGAAGAAAGAATGATGCTGAAACTGATCAGGAAGAGGAAAAGAAATTTATGCTCGACCATGCCGAAATCTAGTAACTATACACCTGGTAGCAGCCCTTTAATGGACCTCATTAAAGTACACCTATTCATTAAATTTCAGATGTTCGACCAATCAGCAAACACCATTGTATCAATATGAAAGCGCAAGTATCGATTATTCTCGGATATGCAATCGAAAGACAACTAGCGAAACGTCACGGAGACTGGAAATCCAATACTGTCGCAGAAGGTTATTGTCTGTTACTATAATAATTAGCGTTAATTGTAAATAATATTCAAATAAATTCAATTTGTCACCTCGTTTTTCAATGTCCAAATTAATTTCAAGGTTATATCAAGATTAATATTTATTTTACTCTCTAGATTATATCAAGGTCAATGACATTTGTTTCTAGGAAAAAATCAATACTTTCGCATCTGCGCACATCTCACAATTTACGAGATATTGCACAAGATCAGTTCCGCTCCCCAGTCAGATAAGAATAACATGAATACTTATGAATAATTTCAAGTTAGAAATATGGTCGAGCATAAAAAGTCGTATGAAACTTGCCTATAATGGTAATTAAAACGCTCGTATGAAAATTATGAAACTCGCTTGCTCTCGTTTCATAAACATACTCGCGTCTTAATTACTACCATTATAGGCTCGTTGCATAATGTACTATTATTGGGTCACTGGCTGAGAAGAAACTGCCTACTGAAGGATGCACTGGAAAGAATGATGAACGGGAGAAGAGTTTGGGACAGAAGAAGATATCCGATGATAGACGACATTAAGATAATGATATGCATCATATGAGGATACTAAGAGGAAGGAAGAAAATAGGAAAGATTGGAGAATGATGGATTTGCAGTGATAAACCTGCCCTTGGGCAGAACATTATGAATGAATGAATGAATGAATGAAAAATGAAAGTCTGCTTTCGCAATCTACCGCAGAGAAGTGACTTAGTAGTTCGACGGATCTATAAGTCATATTCACACGAATAGTATGGTAAACTTCACATTGGTCTTCGGATTGATAACCAAAATTTTACATGCTTGGAAGTGGATATTGTCGTGGATGTTATGTAGTACTTTTTTTTTGTAAAGGAAAATCACCTTCCTGTAGCTGAATAGATGGATCATGTGCTCTGAATGGTCGAGAGTCCAGCTACACCGGTCCTTAAGATTCAAGACCATTGTCACCCGCGAAGGGGACTGGTTGTCATTGTCTTCTCAAGTGCCGGGCGGTTCCGGTGACTAACCTCACAAAACAGCACCAAATTTCCGACAATGGAAGTACAGCGCCTTGTAGAAATACATTGTGCTCCCAAGGTCTACAGTTCCTGCTAACACTCGCAAGTTCTTGAATTTTTTTACAAATGATAACGTAGAGTTTATATTCTCACAACAGTTCTGGTGGCTTCAACTATCAAATTTCAAGATGATGGAATCTAGATTTAGACAATGGTGTATACAACGGCTACGTTAGAAAGATTATCTTTACATGGAGTCCATTGCCACGGATGTGGATTCCATCTCGAAATATAGATGTTAGTATTTTGTCATAGTGATGTCCTATGTCGTCTTAGGTGTAGGCTCGTCATCGTGTTGATGTCAGTGACGAACCCGGAAATGTGGTTTGGGGGACTAATAATACTCAATGTCGAAGAGCAGGGTTTCCAAACGTTTTGAAGGCGCGACCCAATTTTGGGCGAGAAATTTTTTGGGACTCCCAATACCAAATTTAAAATTAATAATAATAATAATAATAATAATAATAATAATAATAATAATAATTTTCAAAAAGGCATATGACTCGGTTAAGAGGGAAGTATTATATGATATTCTTATTGAATTTGGTATTCCCAAGAAACTAGTTCGATTAATTAAAATGTGTCTCAGTGAAACATACAGCAGAGTCCGTATAGGTCAGTTTCTATCTGATGCTTTTCCAATTCACTGCGGGCTATAGCAGGGAGATGCACTATCACCTTTACTTTTTAACTTCGCGCTAGAATATGCCATTAGGAAAGTTCAGGATAACAGGCAGGGTTTGGAATTGAACGGGTTACATCAGCTTCTTGTCTATGCGGATGACGTGAATATGTTAGGAGAAAATACACAAACGATTAGGGAAAACACGGAAATTTTACTTGAAGCAAGTAGAGCGATCGGTTTGGAAGTAAATCCCGAAAAGACAAAGTATATGATTATGTCTCGTGACCAGAATATTGTACGAAATGGAAATATAAAAATTGGAGATTTATCCTTCGAAGAGGTGGAAAAATTCAAATATCTTGGAGCAACAGTAACAAATATAAATGACACTCGGGAGGAAATTAAACGCAGAATAAATATGGGAAATGCGTGTTATTATTCGGTTGAGAAGCTCTTATCATCCAGTTTGCTGTCCAAAAATCTGAAAGTTAGAGTTTATAAAACAGTTATATTACCGGTTCTTCTGTATGGTTGTGAAACTTGGACTCTCACTCTGAGAGATGAACATAGGTTAAGGGTGTTTGAGAATAAGGTGCTTAGGAAAATATTTGGGGTAAGCGGGATGAAGTTACAGGAGAATGGAGAAAGTTACACAACACAGAACTGCACTCATTGTATTCTTCACCTGACATAATTAGGAACATTAAATCCAGACGTTTGAGATGGGCAGGGCATGTAGCACGTATGGGCGAATCCAGAAATGCATATAGAGTGTTAGTTGGGAGACTGGAGGGAAAAAGACCTTTAGGAAGGCCGAGACGTAGATGGGAGGATAATATTAAAATGGATTTGAGGGAGGTGGGGTATGATGATAGAAACTGGATTAATCTTGCACAGGATAGGGACCGCTGGCGGGCTTATGTGAGGGCGGCAATGAACCTTCGGGTTCCTTAAAAGCCATTTGTAAGTAAGTAAGTAATAATAATAATAATAATAATAATAATAATAATAATAATAATAATAATAATAATAATATGGTTTATTTAGCCTGGCAGAGTTAATCTAACACTCAACCAGGAGTAAAACTACAACACAAAAAACACTAAAATTTACAAAATACAGCACACATACACGCACGCACGCACGCACTGAAGCTGATAATCACAATACAATGTAAACAACAATTCAGTAGAAATGAGACATAATATATAACATATAGACAGAAAGGAAAATGCATAATAAATTTGTGAACAGTAAGTCAAAATAAATTAGACATATAAAGTCAAAAAATTAGAAAATAATAATAATAATAATAATAATAATAATAATAATAATAATAATAATAATAATAATAACAACAATAATAATGGTTTATTTAATCTGGCAGAGTTACTCTAACGCTCAACCTGGAGTAAAACTGCGATACATAAAACACAAAAAATTTACAAAGTACAGCACACACGCACATGCACACACACACACAAGTAAATAATCACAATACAATGTAAACAACAACTCAGTAGAAATCAGACATAATATACAGGTTGTTTCCGAGGTGGTGTTACAAACTTTCAGGGATGATGGAGAAGGGCACATGTATCAATTTGAGATAAGGAACCCTGGTCCGGAAATGACTGAGTCGAAAGTTACAAGCAAACATAGTTCTGTGGAAATGAAATAATTTTATTCCTCTGTACACCTTATTTATGTGTATTTATCTGTACATCTTACACATACTGTATTCATCTGAAGTTGTTTACGTTGTCTACTTACAGTATTCCATTCAGTGCGCTGTCTGAGGGATGGGGACAGGAAACTACACTAAAGCAATGCAGATAGCGTAATGTGTAACGGACATGGTCGGTCCTGATATGCACGTCTGTAGACAGCAGAGTATGTGTACAAGTTGCAGTGTCCAGTCGATCAGTCCTAGTGAAATGGAGGAGTACACGAGAGCGGAATAAGCAGACCTGATTTTCGAATACGGATGAGCCAATGGGAACAGTAGACAAGCTCACAGATTGTATCGGTTTACTACCCACGTAGGAGATATCTGGCCCATATCATTTTTCCACGACTGTTCCAAAAGTTAAGGGAAGGAGGGCACGTGGTGCCAAATTACAATTCCATTTCCACACAACTATTTTTGCTTATAACTTTCGACTCAGTCATTTCCGGACCATCGTTTCTTATCTCAAATTGATACATACGCCCTTCGCCATCATCCCTGAAAGTTTGTAACACCACCTCGGAAACACCCTGTATAACATATAGAAAGAAAGGAAAAGGCATAATAAAATGTGAACAGTAAGTCAAAATAAATTAGACTTACAAAGTAAAAAGTGAGACATAATAATAATAATAATAATAATAATAATAATAATAATAATAATAATATAATAGTAAAGTAAAAAGCATACAATGAACCTATATTTTTTTAGGTAAACACAGCAAGGAAAATTATGGTTATAAATAGTTCAAGTTATCACACGATAGACATATTGTACCATTATCGGAAAATATGGTGAAACAAAAACAGATGAAATAAATTAAATATCACTAGAATGTAAAAAAAAATGTAATGAATACGTGAAAACATGCAATACAACACTTGTCGTAACAGTAAGTTAGTTTGATATTGTCAGACTTCTAAGCAACGCATCCATTTCTACAGCGTTGCTTTGATGTTTTTTTTTTTTTCTCTTTGTAACTGTTCAACTCTCACATAGGTATGTGCGAACACTTTCTACCACAGTATTAGTGATATTATTCTTAATTTCATTATACGATCTTTTCTCCAAAACATTTCGTTTAACGTCCGGATAGCAGCTGCTGTCTGCATTAACCTATTCGAAATTTCAGATTCACATTTACAACTACAAACAAATAAAAATATCATATGGTACACAGCTTTATTTACCTTTGTATACCTTTACCACAGTCTAATATATACATTCACGAAGCTTGAGTTGTGAGGGTGTTAGGAACAATAGACTGTGCCGGTACTATTTCGCATTGTCTGTAATGAGGCGATATTAGCGATCCTAGTGGTTAGCAACTATCTATGGATACATATTTACTACGTATTGAGCTTCGTGACTGTTTATACTAGACTGTGCCTTTACGTAGAACTATATGTGAGTGCAGTCATTTGTCCATTTGTCGACAGGAGCATTTCTTTACTATGCTGCAAAGTTTACGTATGGGTGAAATCATCTATCGACAAATGTAGGCTATAGCTTTATTATGCTACAGAGTGCTGAATTGGAGTTAAATCGCTCGCTTGAACACGGTCGAATGTCGCACCCTCGAGTGAGATACGATCGGTCGTGATACGCTCGTAATAAATAGAAGCACAGTACAAGGGCATCTCACCGACATGTCTTATCTTGTATGGAAGGCGACAGATAAGATACACATATGTTTTGCTCACACGGTAAAAATAAGGCTTTATTTTCTGCGTTTATGACAAACGTTTAATGGAACAATCAATGGAACGTACCAAAACAGTAACATGAAGTTATAAATAAAATAGTATGAAAAACTTAGATATACAGTTATTATTGCTAATTAATAATTATTCAATATTTAATTTACCACATATATAATATGATAGGTACATACATAGTGTTCCGCCTATATACTGCGACAATATAGAAACGTTTTACAAATTATTATTGATATAGCAGTAGATTAATAACACTATTAGTACAGAGATAACGTCACTGAAAATATAGACTAATAAAACGAATAATCATGCTGCACAACTGTTACAGACGCAAAGATTGATACACTAATTATTCTTCTTCTTATTTGGTATTACAGCCCAGGTGGGCCTTAACCTCCTCTATGGCTCTCTTCCATCCTTCTCTATCCATCGCCAACTCCCTCCAATTCCTTATTCCTAATCTATTCACATCCACTCGTACACAGTTCCACCATCTTGTTCTCGGTCTTCCTCTTAATCTGGTTCCATCTGGGTTGTTATTGAAGACAATCTTCACTTTCCTTGTTGTTTCCATCCTTGTGACGTGTCCCAACCATCTCAGTCTTTGACATCTTATGTGCGCCTCCAAATCCGATTCCTTGTACAGAACGTATATCTTATTATTATATCTGGCTCTCCATCCATCCACTGTTTCAATTGCTCCGAATATCCTTCTTAAGATTTTCCTCTCAAATACTGCTAATTGTTTGCATGTATTTTTATTCAGAACCCATGTTTCTGTACCATATGTTATAATGGGTCTTATTAGGGTTTTGTAAATCTTGATTTTGATTTCTCTAGATATTATTTTATTTTTAACAATTGGTAAAAGTGAATAATATGCCCTGTTAGCCAGATTTATTCTTCTTTGTACCTCATTCCTTAGGTCATTATTTGCTGTCAATATTGATCCGAGATATGTAAATTCTTTTACTTTTTCAAACTTGTATGTTCCCATTTTAACTTCCTTCACTTGATCATTTTGTCTTTTGGTGACTGACATAAATTTAGATATCTTTGTATTTATTTTAAATCCCAGCTTCTGAGTTTCCTTATCCAATGCTATCAAGGCTTCTTCAACGTCTTGTATCCTTCTTCCGGTGATGATGACATCATCCGCATAGCCTAAAATCTGTTGTGTCTTATTAAAAATAGTTCCATTAATTTGGACTTCTGATTTTATTATTGCAATGTGTAGGGCTATATTAAACAAGAGAGGTGCCAGCCCATCTCCTTGCCTGGTTCCTTTCTCCAATTTAAAATTTTCAGTTGTGATCTTTCCTAATTTCACTGTTGCCTTTGGTTCAGATGACACAATTCTGCATACATTTATCAGTTTCCTTGGAAAACCGAGTTGATGCATGTGTCCCCATATTGTCCTAAGTATTAGATTATCATATGCAGATTCAAAATCTAAAAGGAGGCAGTGTAAATCGATGTTCTGTTCCCAGCATTTTTCTGTCTCTTGTCTCATTACACTAATTATTAGAGATTATTATTATTATTATTATTATTATTATTATTATTATTATTATTATTACTACTAGAAAATTTGATACGGTTCTTGCATTATCGTGATGGTGTTCTCCGTTTATAATAATTACATTTACAACCAATAACATCTATCAGATGTAGCAAAAACAAAATCACTCCTGTGTGAAAAAAAAAAATCATTTACCTACAATATTTATATTACATTTTAAAGCAAGTTTTGTAGTTGTACTATGGAAAGGTTAGTTAAACACTGCAAAGTTTTCAAATGATAAACATCTATGATGTTATTACACAGTTCATCACTGTAACAAGAACGAATGTCTAACGCTCGGCTTATACCGTTCAAGGATTTAATGCTCGCGACAACTTTACCCATCATGCATGTGCGCTACCTATCGGATTATGCTATGAACTACTTGGCGCTCGAGCGAAAACGTCCGATGCAGACCTCTGGTGCTGGTACCACAGTCTACTATATACAGTCACGAAGCTTGAGTTTTGAGGGTGCTAGAAACAATAGACTGTGAGGGTACTATTTTGCATTGCCTGTAATGAGGCGATATTAGCGATCTAGTGGTTAGCAACTATCTATGGATGCATATTTACTACGTATTGAGCTTCGTGACTGTATATACTAGACTGTGCCTTTACGTAGAACTATATGTGAGTGCAGTCATTCGTCCATTTGTAGACAGGTGCATCTCTTTATTATGCGGCATACTTTAAGTAGGATTATATATGGGTGAAATCATCTATCGACAAGTGTATAACTTTATTATGCTACATACCTTTACGTAGACGGGTAGAAGAACGTGCTTAACAAGAACAAAGGGAATATAGGAAGAACAAGGAGACTTCAAGGAGTACAAGGGGACTTCAAGGAGTGCAAGGGAAATACAAGGAGAATAAGGGAATACTGGGAGAACAAGGGAAAAATAGAAGAACATTGGGAATAAAAGGAGAGTGAGGGAAAGAAAACGGTAGACAAGAAGAACAAGGAGAAGACAAGGGTAACAAGTGTAGACAGGTAGAAGACGGGAGAGACGAGGAAAACAAGGAAAGATCAGGAGAACAAGGTAAACAAGGGGAATACAAGGAGAGCAAGTGGAATACGAGAAGAAAAGAGGGGTGTACAGTTTTATGTAACAGTGAATTCCCAAATTACCCCACAGACCTAATGTGGAGAAATACTTACAAGGAGAAGACACGCTCGCCAATGACCCCTCGGTTTGGAAAAATTGGCTATTGTTTATGACATACTTCCGTTAGGTGTCTAATAGGAAAGCATTAGACTGTGTAAGGGCGTAGCTCATGTGGTTGGATGCTGAGTTGTCATCTAGGCAACCCGAGTTCGAATCCTAATGCCTTCCCATTTTTTAAAGCTTGATATTATTATTATTATTATTATTATTATTATTATTATTATTATTATTATTATTATTATTATTATTGGCCACTTGCTGTTGTACAGCACATTAAATAAATATAAATAAATAAATATAATTAAATAAAAATAAATTATTATTATTATTATTATTATTATTATTATTATTATTATTATTATTATTATTGGCCACTGGCTGTTGTACAGCACATTAAATAAATATAAATAAAGAAATATAAATAAATAAATATAAATAAATTATTATTATTATTATTATTATTATTATTATTATTATTATTATTATTATTATTTTAATTCACTTTCAGTTGTCAGTTCCTATATTCAAAGCCATGTTGAAATATGCGTGGTATTCATCAAAATTAATAAACGAATGAGAAGTGTTTGTGAATGTGAAGGATATCTGTTTTGTAGCAGAAGTGCGGAAAAATGTGTGTGGCTGTGGACAACTTCTTTCATTTTCTGTGCATGGTGCAGGAAATATGTATGTTTTGTGTGTTTTTATGACATCATTATGAATCGGGTACAAAATGAAATGGAATAGCTGCAGAAATAGAACAGACGCCAGTGACACATCTTACCTTCGAACGTGAGCAGTATTTCACTGTTTATCCTTTACAATACAATGTTAGTTAATTAGTAATTTGTTTAAAACATGATGAAGCATTCAATACATTGAGAAATATGATATAGGTATGTAAATAGATAACTGTGATCAAAATATTAATCATTATTAAAAGAAAAAAATATAGGACCAGTTAAGATTCCAACTCCGGTTGTCTGGATAACAACTCAGCATCCAACCATATGGGCCTCGCTGTTAACAGGCTAATGCTTCCCTATTGAGCACCTAACGGAAGTAAGTCATAAACGATAGCCAATATTTTCAAAACGAGGGGTCATTGGCCACCCATACCAGGTATGACTTTCAACAGTACATCTTGTACTTTCATCTCACACAATCCTATTTAATTCGGTGATATACAGAGCGTGTCCTCTCCTTGTTAGTAGTTCTATGTCAAAACAAAAAAGAAAGCACATGCACAGAAAGCTCTAAAGGACCCAAATAAATTTAAAATAATTTATCGCTATGAAGTCGGAACAAGACGGTCTAACTTTTGAAGTTATAGTTGTTGCTAATGATGACGATGACGATGACGGTGAATTGTAATTATATTAAATATTGTTATATTGTTGAACGAAGATCAGAAGTATAATGTAGCCTATATGAAATTTAATTCAAGAACTAATAGGAAATGTAGCTGAGGAATCTTCTGGCCATAGAAGAACAAGTCGAAACTATTGACTTTTGTTACCTCAAGGCACAGACCTCCTACTGCGTCGGTTATATACTGACTGAAAGAAGTCTGACTTCATAGAAATTTTACCACCATTATCACACCTATTCAAGTATTTATACAGACTTCCTTCAAGATCTTCTGACGAGAACACCCATGTAGTTACAAATATACCCATATAGTTTCAGCAGCGCATAAAAGCTATCGAATTTCAAAGGTGAACGAATCTTGAAATAATCTTTTTAAATGTTTCCAACACCTGAAGAAATTGGTAAGAACCTTCTGTATTGAATACTAGAAGATGATGCTGAAGAACATTTACTATACAATGATAACAAAACGGTTCGAAACCATCGATTTCCATCGGTCCAGTGGAGAGGTTGCCTTTGTATTTCTGTTTGTCTGAGTCCAGTGAAAATACTGTCGCGCCCACATCGAAATAGCTTTCTAATGAATGGTGACAGGCAACCAGCCTGCCCCTCCTGCTGACAGGGACTCATTGTTGACAGGCGAAACGTATTGCAACTGTCAGTGACCGACTACGGACAATGTATTGTTAGTAGGAAGAAGGAAGATTGGAAACTACAAAATGAATCTCTAGAATTGTGGATTACTGCCCATATATTATACAGACTTCTAATGGTCGTCCCGCTCTGCGGAAGATGCTGAATTTTAAGGTCCACGTTGTCACGGAGTTAAGACTACACAAAGTCTAGGCGGAGAATGTAAAAGAGGATACAAATTCCAAGACGTCAATAAGAAATAATGAACTGTGGGTTGTGGCAAATTTAAGAAAGATGAACCTGGGCTACTTGTATATAAAAGACTTCTTTATAAACCCAAAACCTGGTTTGTAATTTTTTTTTAGCGTTGCCAAGAATGCGTTTTGCTTTCTTTTAATCATATTAATTACGTTTTCTTACTGTAGAATGCATAACCTCAAAATTACTACTTCTGGCGTCCCTTTTTTATTGTTTTTCTTTTTTGTATTATAAGTGGAAATAACTACAAAAACTATTATCTCACAAAATATGGGATACAAAATTTTATATGAACTTTCCTGTTACTTCCTGTTCGGTAAAAGAAGTAAATATAGATGGAAATCGATAAACTTCAGTTTCCAAAGTTAGCTCTTATAAGTCCTATGATAAAACTAACCAGTCTTCCCAATTGGTAAAAGTTTCGGCTAACGAAAAGCAGAACAGAGTTTAATTTCTGGTAGAGAAGTATGTAATGTAATGTAATGTAATGTAATGTAATGTATGTATTCACACTGCAAATGGGTATATACCCGGTGGCAGTGGTAACTAATTACACTCAATAAATAATAAACACAACTAATAAAAACATTAATAATAATAATAATAATAATAATAATAATAATAATAATAATAACAACAACAACAACAACACAGGGAGCATCCTAAATTAAATGAAGCACGACCACTTAAAATAACATTTAAATTAAATCTAATTTGTATCTTAACCCTAAGTTCGAACTAAGACCCACGAGTGTGATAGGTTCATACCTGTACAAGTACCTTTCGGCACTACACTTATTTCGCTGTCAACTCACTCACTGCACTGATTCTATCCTGATTTCGCCATCACTTCAAAACCATTTTACTGTTCAAATACTTTGCACAGCCATTATGAACTATAGAACTTCACTGACACAAACACACTTCACTTACACAATAGACTTCACTGACACTACAAACTTCACACTTCACTGATACAACACACTTCCTCACTGATACAACACTTCAAATAACAAAATATCAATTACACCCTTTAAATAGTGTGTATAATATACTACCGTCTATTAGTAAAGTCTTTAAGCCTGTTTTTAAATACATTTTTGAGAAAAGAAAACTTTCCAGTGTCCGTCCCCTGTCTTCTTTCCCTCAATTTATATGAGTGGTGTCGACTTGGTTGGCGAGTTGGTATATCGCCGGTCTTCTATGCCCAAGGTTGCGAGTTCGATCACGGGCCAGGTCGATGGCATTGAACTGTGCTTAAATGCGACAGGCTCATGTCAGTAGATTTACTGGAATTTAAAAAAACTCCTGCGGGACAAAATTCCGGCATTTCTGGCGACGCTGATATAACCTCTGCAGTTGCGAGCGTCGTTAAATAAAACATAACATTTAACATTTATATGAGTGGTCGTTCCTTGAAGAGTAATTTGGCGGCTGCAACCTATTTTTTATTTCTGTCCAGGCAGGCTCGCCTCTGTATGTTTTGAACATTGCGCATAATCGAATTCACGTTCTCCGGTCCGTGGAGTTTGTTCCACAGTGAGTGGTGTAATTTTCATGTCTAATATTTTTCTGCTGTCTCGCCTTAATCTACATTATTTTATCATGCTGAACACATTAGATAAATCCATTACTTTTGAATGTTGTTGATTAAGAGATCTCACAAGAGAGGGCGATATAGACCATTGGAAACAATACAGGAATAATTGTATTTATTATTTTAATTTCTGCATAGCAAAGCAGAAATAAAAACTATATAAATTATAAAAAAATATGTAGGTCTCTAGGCATAGGTAGTTCGCACATACAACAGAAATGGTTAATAGCAGAATTTCACAGAAACATGCCCTTACGGCATAGGTAAACTGGGTCCCGATTATGGAAAATACAGTAAATCGCGTCCCGGATCAGCCTTCCAGCCTTTTAGTATTACAGCTCATGCATTTTGTCAAGACGCGATGTGCAGTACGGGAACAACGCAGTGTTGCCATACCTTCTGATTAAGCAGGATATTTCCTGTTTTTCCATCGAATCTACTGCTCTACTTCTTTTTTTGTCAAAAGTCCGAATTTCTCCTTCGTTTTTGGCATGCTGCAATCACCTGGTTCTATGCCCGGTTTTCAATTTATTACATATTATATTATGTCACCATGCCTTACTTTTGAATCTTATACACAAGCCAAACAATGTTTTCATTCGTCTCCCCAACGAGCTAGAAGTAAGAATATTCTTCCAGCCCGTTGTGTCTCCCTGCTCATACCGCGTCGCCATAATGATGCTTAAAGGAGCAAGAACACGTGAAACAGTAAGAGAGTAAAGTGTAGGTAATGGCATTTTTGTGTTACATATCGTGCACAGTGATCTTTTAAATGAGTGAAAGTGTCCCAGCAAAAAGAAAACTAAATAGGCCTACTCCTTCCCAGAATTATAAATCACAGTGGGAAAATTATGAACAGTTTAAAGAGTAGTTATGCAAAAACAGGAAAAGGGATCATTTTTCGTCTGTTATAATCGCAGCTAATACAGTACTGTCTTTAATATCATCTTTAAAATAAATCTCGTTCTATTCAAAATCGTTTGTCAATATACGAAAAATGTCAATGAGACATTACTGTGTAAAATCAAAATTGCATGACTTATTTACATACGCTGAGAAATATGACAGTAGTAATATTTAGCAAAATTGTTCCATTTCATTGGTTAGGGATGTGCTATATAGTAATACAATAGTATCATCTTTCTTGCAGTATACATTGTTTTGTAATTAATATTATAATACGAAGAGAAAATTCATGGCCAGGTGGCGTGGGTCGTGTAATTAGAAGAAGAAGAAGAAGAAGAAGAAGAAGAAGAGGAGAAAATTCATGATTAATTAATCTACTATAATCTCCTGTTTATTTTCGATGGTTCTCTCCTGATTTTCGTGAGTAGGTCGTGGCAACACTGGAACAACGTAGGAGTAGTAGGAGTGGGTAGGAGTAGAAGGGAAGGGCGTGTGTCTACTGAGTTCAAGGCAAAGGCTAAAACATTCCCATATAATCCTTAAGTAGACTTATCCGATCTCGTGCGCAGCTCTATAGGAAAAGTGGGGGAGTGTCTGGACATAATGGATGCGCTATACCCAGGTAACTTCGCGTGGAGGTTGGCTGGATCGTCCCCCAAACATTTATGTCAAAAATTAAAACACACTTATTTTACAAATTCAAACGTAGGCCTACTAATTTGTTCTGTTGTCAACATTGGCATTTGTTCTGCAATAAACGGTACCTTTTTCTTTCTGTTTTTAATCTGCTTTCCTGAACTTCTACATAAAATGTAAATTTCTGATTGAAAGTCATTCAATACGTCAATAATGTTAAAAATTGATGGACGGGCATTATAAAACCAGGAGTTGAGGCGAGAATGGAAAGTTTCACATGCATTGGTAGTTCTGTTTGAAGAGGCAGAAAATTCACACCACAGGGGACCAGGGAATATGGCGTCTAGAACAATGTATGTTTCGAACACATAATCCGTGAACTCTTCAATTTTTTCATTCCCAGCTGATAAAATCGACATGAAGTCGTGGACGAAACAGTTTTCGACGTCATCAGGCGGTAAAAATAGTAGTCCAAAAAAGTATTTTAAATATTTTCGACTCTCCGAATTAGATTGTGTTTGCATTTTCCACCACCAATTTTTTTCGAGATGAAATCAACATCTTAGGTTAATTGATGGCCAAATTGTTTGGGCGGCAGAATGTATGGAAGTTTCAAATTTCACAAACTTTCGCCTGACACAAGTAGCAAAACTCAAGAATGATACCTGAAAAATTGAGGACCCAATTTACCTAGATCAGGGACCAAATTTACCGATCACATAAGGTTCGGAAAATGTCCTAGACCCGATTTACCTAGACCCGACCCATATTTACCAATTACCAGACCGGGGCAGTAGCCCGAGGCAGCATTTTTGCCTACGAAACATTCGCGAGTATTGTTAGGAATTAGGAAAAAAAAAAAAAAAAAAAACTTAAAAATCGGTACTTAAAATTTGCATCATGTGATTATTTCCGGAAAAAAAAAGAAGTGTTATGATACGACATTTGAACAAGCCAAAACGAATAAGAGAGTTCTTTTGCTATAACAAAGAGTGAGTACTAGTAATTTATCTGTGAAACGGCGGGAGGTGACGTTCTTATTCTCAAAGCAACAGTAAACATTGTATCATTCATGTCGGTGATATTTGTATGGAATTAGGCCAAAATAGCAAAAATGACATTTAATATTACAGAGAGAGGCAGTGAAAAGTTACCGCACTGTGCAGGGGACATTCATTGCTCGACTCATCGGTAAGCTGTAGCAGAGACAAAGACAGACAGAGAGAGACAGAGAGACATAGAGAGACAGCGACAGACAGAGAGAGACAGAGAGAGACATAGAAAGAGAGAAAGAGACAGACTGAGACAGAGAGACAGAGAGAGACTGAGACAGAGAGACATAGAAAGAGAGAAAGAGACAGAGAGACTGAGACAGAGAGACAGAGCGAGACTGAGACAGAGAGACATAGAAAGAGAGAAAGAGACAGAGAGACTGAGACAGAGAGAGACTGAGACAGAGAGACATAGAAAGAGATAAAGAGACAGAGAAACATAGAGAGACTGAGACAGAGAGACATAGAAAGAGATAAAGAGACAGAGAAACATAGAGAGACAGAGACGGACAGATAGGGAGAGAGACTGAGACAGAGAGAGACTGAGACAGAGACATAGAGAGACAGACACAGAGAGTGAGACAGAGGGACAGAGACAAATACAGAGAGAGATAGAGACAGTCAGAGAGACACTGAGACAGAAAGACATAGAAAGACAGAGACAGAGAGACAGAGACAGACAGGAAGAGAGACAGAGACAGAGAGAGACATAGAGAGACAGAGACAGACAGATAGGAAGAGAGGCAGCGACAGAGAGAGACTGAGACTAAGACATAAAGAGACAGACACAGAGAGACTGAGACAGAGGGAGAGACAGACAGAGAGGCAGAGAGACTGAGACAGAGAGACATAGAGAGATAGAGGCAGACAGACAGAGAGAGACAGAGACAGACTGAGACAGAAAGACATAGAGAGACAGAGACAGACAGACAGACAGTCAGACAGACAGAGACAGAGAGAGTTTATATTAATCAGCAATGGAAGAAGTTCAAATCCAAATTCCGTTCAACATTTCTTGTCAACTTGGGACACAGTATGCCTAAGATATTTCAAATTATTCTCTTCTTAAGAGTGATTTATTACTAATAAATAATAATTGTTATCCCTGGTCTTAAATATTTTGCACACAGCTTAAATTGCTTTTGTTATAGACCTAAGTGTCAGTTTAAATTAATATTGCTTTCTGTTTTCACTTTTATGAAGTACCACTAAGATTACTGGACAGCTGGTCTCCGCTAACTGTAAATTAAAGATCTTAACAACCATGCTGCAGAATATTTATAATTATTGCAGAAACGATATTACCAGAGCAGGCATGAAATTTATATCTCCTGTATTAAGCATAGCTTGGTGTGTTATTCCAAGCAGAGCCCTAGTTATCCGAACATGATCAACCATTATTATTTTCATCACAATGTTAATTAAAACACTCACCTGAATTTCAATGAGATATAATTAACGTTTTTATACAATTTATAATTCAGAAACTCGTTATATTCAACCGAAAAAGAACGTTTAATGGTACAGAATTTGTATATAATTTATTAATGAACAAGAAAAATATAATGACCTACTCTATATCAATTTAGACAACGAGAGAGGCAGTTTTATTTGAATTCATTCGTAACGTTAGTTGCGTGATATTTAAAGGCACACACTTCTCATGCAAAATCTTATCTTTTTGTGTCATGTTGAAAACGCGAACTTAAATGCTAAATACTTAGTTCAGGGTTGGAGTAAACTTTTAGAAAGAGTATCTTAGATTATTATAAAATAAACTCAAATCTTGGCAAGTGTAAGAAGAATTTTTTGGAAACAAAATCGACAAGTGTGTAGCTTTAATAAATAGGGACCGGATTTTTATGTAATATCAAGGTGTGAAATATGTACATATTTATGTAAGAAAAATAAGCTGAATATGTACCAAAATATGTAAAATCATGAAAATATTTAATATCAATATCCGCGCTGGTCTGTATTGTTAAGCCTAGATATTTGTAGTCTGGTACAATTTTTAATTGTCTTTTCTTCATGACGATTTCTACTGTTTCTGGTGATCTTCCGCCGTTTCTGAGTATCATCATTTCTGTCTTGCCCACATTTATATCAAATTTGTTTTTATTGCACCATTTTACCATGATGTTTATTGATACTTGTAACTTTGTAAGGTCTTTAGACCCTACTACTATATCGTCCGCTCATACGTATGAGGTTATTTCTTTCTTGATTTTTACAATACAAAGTAGTTGTACGAGAAAGTTTGTTCACTCATATTTACAGTGGGCGGTAAGGGGTGGGTGCCTCTTTTACTTCCTGGAACTAAGATGTTATGTTTCGTCCCGAAATATATCCTTTCTCGGGTAGGTAAAAAGGCATTTTAAATCTGTGTATTTCAAATTATAATCTTCCCAAGTAGAAGTTTTCTTTTTCCTTTTAAAGAACTAAAAGTGAATAAAACCCTAAATATGTAGATTTATGTAATACCAAGGCATAATATGTAATGTGGGGTAACTATGTAAAAATATGTAGTATCAAATTTTAATATATTAATGGTAATTACAAGATTCGCAAAGATTTGTTATTTATATACGGTTAGGTTGAAAGGAGTATAATATATAATTATACATAAAAATCCGGTCCCTATTAATAAACTGCATATATATGTACAGTTCTTTTATTATACATTTGTATCTCTGCCGGTGAATGATCGGTAAATTTGAAATGGTTTATCTTGGTCGTGGACGTCAAAGCATTAAAAAGCATAGTAAACTTCTATTATTTCTCTTCCCCCCTATCGAGAACTGTGACGTTGTACAGAGGCAGAGATAATAATATGATACAAGATCTGTAGAATTGTCTTTTGATATGAAATGCAATACAAAGAGAAAAAGTGGAATGAAGGAGAACAAGCGGAATACAAGGGGAAGAAAAGGAGTATAAGGAGAATACAAGGAGAACAAGGGAAATGCAAGGAGGAGGGGAAGACAGGGGGTACAGGGGAAGAGTAGGAGAATAAGATGAAGAGAATGAGAACAATGACAGTAGGTCTACAAGGAAAACAAAGAAAATATAAGAGTGACAGGAGGAATACAAGAGAACTAGGGGAATACAAGGAGAAGCAGGTAGTTTAACAAAAAGGCAGTATGGAAATTAAAGAGTAGCCTTTCTTTTTCTTTCGAAATTTGCTTGATTTATCTAGAGAAAATCAAAACTCAACTGGGATTTAATTTAGTATTGCACGATTAGAAGAAAGTATATAAAAATTAGAAGAAATAAAGTACTGTAATACAATACATATTAATTGACTTACTAAAATTCTATTCCACTAATGTTAGCTTCACCAAAACGTTTGAACGGAGCAGCTATTTTCAGCTGGCTATCTATGCAGTAAACAAATGACGACCGCAAAGCATGTTTTACAGTAGCACCGTAAAGAATTTGCAGTTTGAAATATTGGCAAATAAAAGAAACAAATGCTAGGGAAGTGATAAAAACAAACAAATGCTGGAGTAGCGATAAAAACAAAGAAATACTAAGGAAGTGATATAATTGTAGAGATCATTGCATGAAACACGTCTTTTTGTACCGTTTTATTGGTCAAAAGTAATGACATAGTAAAAGTGTAATAGTCTTGGTAACTTGTGCAATCAGAAAGTACAGGAACATCATTTTATTTTTGCTAATATTTTTAATATCAACCTGGCTATACCTTTGGATTAACGGTTGAGAACCGACAACAACGTTCGATACCCCCTTCCACGACTGGAGTTCGATGATACTGGCGTAAAACACAAACAAATCACTTTACTAGGTATAGGAGGGAAGAAAAGTAGTTCATCCATTTACGTAAACTAGAACATATCGCAATTTTGAGTTTTTCTTTAATCAAAATACAGTACAATATTAACAATAAGTGTTTATACTCACGAACAGAGATATCCATGCGAACGTATTCATTATGCACATTAGCGTACAATATTGAGAATGAAGTTAAATTGAAAAATAATCATAATATGGATATTAGACACATTTTTGAAAATGGTGGCCATTCATTTCAATACAGGCTTCAGTTCTATTGTGCATATTATCGCACTATACGCTATTGCATCTAATTCCAATTGCCAGTTTCGTCCTTCGCACTAGTAACTCATGTTGAAATAATTCTGTACCTACTCTATAAAAGAGTACCTTACGTACTGTAAATGCAATCTTTACTTCTTCCCGACGCGCATAGATAAAATTACTCAGACATGCTATCTACTGTCCGTCCAAGTGGTTTTGTCGCAGGGTCGTAGAAAGGAGGTAAATCAAGTGACAGTTAATTACTTAACGAGGCCCTTTTATTGAAGTTATTTTAAGCAGTTGCATAATATTACGTAGACGTCCAATTGCTAACACAAATTAATGTTTGCAGAAAAGAGCTAAGACAGCCCAGACACTAGACTTTACAGAGGGGCGAGCAGAGGTGGGTGGGGGAAACCGGGGTGCGACGGAAGCAAACGGACGACAGCACCGGTGCGAGAATATGATAAAATATTGAAAGCTCTCTCGTCACTGGAAAACACGAACATATTTCTGGAACTTACTGTACACACTAACTCAGTACTGTTTGTGTTTACTATGACCGTAAGGCGACTTTGACTGTATACGCTTGGTTCTGTGTGGAGAACGGTTGGAAGTTACTAGTAGACGGGGTGGGAATGAAGTACATTAAAAAATTCAGGTACAATAAAAATTAAAGTAAAAATAAAATGATGTCCCTGTATAAGTGACCAAGTGACAACACTCTTTTGAACAACAAGAACTGAAGTTTGTGTCGTATTCCAACAGTGTATGGTAGTTCTCGGTATAGTAGTAACTGTGGACTAATAGGGCATTCACCTACCAAGAAACAAAACACAGACAGCTGGAATATACAAAACATAAAAAAAAACTAATTTTATTGTAGATACTACAGTATATTCTCATATTATTGATCTACTTCTTTTCATAAGTAACCAGTTAGGACATCGTAATGAATAAACGTGATCGTAAGATCTTTATCTCTAATATAATATTTTAGCATTAATACATATGGATTATCCTGTAACTATTTTATAATGGCTTTGATGTATGTGTGGAATTAATTTTAAGATCCATATATCTTTGTTCTGACGTAATCTAAACAAGGACGCTAGTACCACAGTTCAACGAACGCTTAATAAACATATTTTATAATGCCTTGTGAAGCTATAAATATACAGAATCAACACTGTTATAAAGGATCGCAATTAATGTTTTATTCTATTTACATAAATTAGTTCTTTACCGTAGGTGCAGGTTGGAATTTTAACCACTTAAACCCATTATTGAATTTTTTAAATCTATTACAAAGTCCAGATTTTCTGCCTTCAAATTGTTTATCTGATTCCTGGCGTTGGTGTTGCTGTTAGCATTTCGCTGGTTTCTTCTCTCATTAGGTCTACTTGATACTTACTTACTTACTCACTCACTTACTTACTTACTTACTTATTTACTTACTTACTTACTTACTTACTTACTTACTTACTTACTTACTTACTTACTTACTTACTGGCTTTTAAGGAACCCGGAGGTTCATTGCCACCCTCACTTAAGCCCGCCATTCGTCCCTATCCTGAGCAAGATTAATCCATTCTCTCTCATCATATCCTACTTCCCTCAAATCCATTTTAATATTATCTTCCCATCTACGTCTCGGCCTCCCAATTAACACTCTATATGCATTTCTGGATTCGCCCATACGTGCTAAATGCCCTGCCCATCTCAAACGTCTGGATTTAATGTTCCTAATTATGTCAGGTGAAGTATACAATGCGTGCAGTTATGTGTTGTGTAACTTTCTCCATTCTCCTGTAACTTCATCCCTCTTAGCCCCAAATATTTTCCTTAGCACCTTATTCTCAAACACCTTTAACCTATGTTCCTCTATCAAAGTGAGAGTCCAAGTTTCACAACCGTAAAGAAGAACCGGTAATATAACTGTTTTATAAATTCTAACTTTCAGATTTTTTGACAGTAGACTGGTTGATAAAATCTTCTCAACCGAATAATAACAGGCATTTCCCATATTTATTCTGTCTTTAATTCCCTACTGAGTATCATTTATATTTGTTACTGTTGCTCCAAGATATTTGAAATTCTCCACCTCTTCAAAAGATAAATTTCCAATTTTTATATTTCCATTTCGTACAATATTCTGGTCACGAGAAATAATCATATACTTTGTCTTTTCGGGATACAAAAGCCTAATTTTAGAGCTTGAATATACGAATATGTTGTAAAAATCCTTCATATTAGATCCTGAAGATACATTTTATTCCATGCAAAAGTCCTAGGGGATTAGATCATAGAGGTGTGGCTTATTCCAAGTAAAAATCCATGGTGTTATATCCCATTCATATCAGTTATTCCATATAAATATTCTCTTATGTTAAATCATAGAAATATAACTTAAGGTACAGACAAAGCCATTTCCATTAACAATCATGAAGAATTATACGGTAAGGGAAGGACAAGGCTCACATCTTTATAGACAATCAGCATTAATTGTAATAGAGATGTCAATCCTATGTGCCCGCCATCTTTACCTCCCTTGTACTCATTTATGTTAGAGACTGATTAAAAGGAGTTTCGCCTAGGACCGACAGAGGGGCCTTAGGAAAATTTTCCGAATGGTATATGGATTCTATCGCCTGTAGAGACCGGTCTTTAAGGGAGTCATGTGGTTAGGGCGGTGAGCGTAGGGGATCTGTGGCATGCAACTCATTCCATTTGAATAGTTAGCGCAATAGATCTCAATAGGTCGCAGTGCTGTGCCATCTGTGTCTCCCTTAGTTAAATTCTATTCCATTCCATTCCAATCCCAGGACCATAGTGCGACAGGAAAGATTATATCAAGGTAGAAAATTCATGATCCCATTGGGAATCGAACCTGCAACCTTTCGGCTGTTACGCTTTAGCCGCGACGCTACCAGTCACTCCCGATATATATATATATATATATATATATATATATATATATATACAGGGACATCATTTTATTTTTAACTTCCATTTTTATTGTACCTGCATTTCTGAATGTACTTCACTCCCACCCCTTCACTAATGTCCTTGCTCCAGTCAGACACACAAACTTACGCCGCTGTTGCATTCAAAGTCTTCAAGCACTGAAGTAAACACTACAGTGTATAGAGTGTTTCATAAATATGGTTGCGTTTTCTATAGAAGAAAGAACCTATATTAATAATATCGTACTAAAAAATTATATTCAAGAAACGATAAATTCAATTTCAGAGAATATGCTTCAAAATGTTTTTAATAATATGCGTAAAGAATTGAAGCCTGCATTGTAATGAACGGCAACCATTTTCAGCAACTTGTTTAAAAATTCAGATTAGCTTATTTTGAATTGAGGTGGCTAGAAGCAAAGGAATGCTAGTGACATTTGTAATAACATGAGTTAAGTGCATCCAGTGTAAGCAAAAGTATCTAAAATTTTAGTGGCAAAGGGATAGTTTAATCGCATCACACATTAAAATTTAAATAAAAATTTCACCGATTTTACGAAAGCTTAAATATTTAAACCCCATTTTCTCAAAAGTAACTTAAGTGCACTTACAGCCTTTTACTTATGAGCCCCTAAATTTAAATGCACTCTCTATATTGTATGTTAACATCGTTAATTAATATGCTAAATAAAGTAGACATTACATAACGAACATAGCCGCCTGAAAAGTTGAGTTTTTGAAAAAAAAAATGTTACTACTGTACTGTATTTTGATAAATTCCGTAAAGGTGATCATCAAACTGAAAATCGTAATATCGTATTTCCCTACATCATAAATGGATACACTACTTTTCTCTCCTCCTATACCTAGTAAAATGATTTGTTTACATATTGCACTAGTAACATCAAACTCCTGTAATGGAAGGGGGCAACAGTGTTTCCGAGTATAGCCAGGTTAATGTTAAAAATGTTGGTAAAAATAAAGTGATGTCCCTGTATATATATATATATATATATATATATATATATATATATATATATATATATATATATATATACACGTAATACAAAAATTTATTGGTTTTATATCCTATAGATATTCAAGCTTCTAATGTTGGAGACCAATAGGCTGCGTTATGGTGTTTCAAGTTGACTATCTGTTTGCCAGTCACTACTGTAGCATGAGTAAACAGTGTGCTGCTGAATAACAATGCCGAATGTTAAAGGTTTTCAGGCGCATATTTTTGCAACGGATTTTGGTGAGTGTTTTGAAGTGAATGTGAGTGAATTTTATGATAATTCTTCTGCACATAGCGAAAGATACGTACAAATATTTCTTTGTAAAGCTATGTATCTTATATTTACTTTTAGAACTATCCAGATTTGTTTATGTTTACCTTGTTATCCCGTAATCGATCCCAGAATCAAGTCAATGTCCCCGTACTAGCTCACGTCCCTGGCCTATATACCATGCTGCAGTCAATATTCGTAATCGGTCCCCAACATTACAAGCCTAGATATTACATTTCGCCAACGTAAACGTGCTCATTTGCTTAAAGGGAGAGATTTTTGTCTCAAGACTAGTACCGGTGCTGATATATTTTATCGTCGCTCCAACATAAACACAGCCTGAGAGGAAAGTGGAAAATAGAGAAGATTGGATGAATTTGCAATAAAAGACCTGCCCTTGGGCAGAACACTATGAATGAATGGGTGTACACAATTTTCAGATAAATGGATTCGTAGATACTGAAGTGATCGAAATCCGTCCAAATATAGTCTACAGTAGAAATCGCTGTACATAAAAGACAGATAAGCAGAAAACCAATTTTTCTCTATCAGTGATGCTCGAAACTGCATTTTTGTAAAAGTCCGGTGATTAATTTTTTGGAGCATCGCAGTAACTATTTTATATACTTATGTAGTATGAGAAGAAAAAAGACCTACCTTGATCCCCTTCATATTGTGGGAGTGTATAGATTAGTGTACACTGGAATATAATTCCCCATAACAGTATAAAAGCGTACATTTATACACTTCGCAGAGAAGTAAAGGAGAACATGAAATGCATATTTTATTATACATGGTATGGTTTTATGTATAACATCATCGTGCTTGATGAATACTTAACGACATAGTGTTAAACTTCCTTTATAGCCTATTCCAATGATGGAAATTACATTTTCTCTTTATACTTCTGACCTCATTGCTGGGAATGAGGACAGATTTCTATTTGTGTTGATTCTTGTCGAATCCACATAAAATATGTTCGTTTCTTTTTCTAAGCCCAATATAGTGGAACATATATTACTTTCCTGAATTTTATGTTTCTATTTGAAAAGTTATTTACATTTAGAGTTCTTTCGTTTTCATTATGGCAAAATTCCTTACACTAACTTCATTTTGGAAATTTTTCTCACGAGTTGTCACATGACTTAAGTTAAAAACTGGCGTCATTAAAAGACACCAAATTTGTGTGTGTATATGTAAACAAAGTAGATGTCTCTCAAGGACTCCAGTTTTTAACTTTATTACTTAGTATTTCAGTAAATAGGCTAAGAACTTGAACAATTATCTTATATGCTGGTAGCAATCTTTTGCCTTTTATTTTCAAAGACAGAATGTTACTAGTAATGTAAGCTTTTTATATTCTCCAACAATGTACAATACAGAAAAGAATCCTTATTGGGATCCGGATCATTTGTCACAAATTACTCGTCATTTGTCTGATTCGTCACACATATATTTTCGTCACAGGACTGTGGGTAACATAATACACTTTTGTCACAGGATTGTATATCACACAAAATTCGTTCATAACGTTTTCATTAGTTTTGTTTTTATAGTATTTCAAAATAATTATATAGTGTACTTTTATTTTTTATAATATCCCACAATATTTGCATGGGTTTATTTTTACGGTACCCTAAATCATTTTCATGGCTACGTTTTTATGATATCGCAAATAATTTGCATAGTTTTATTTTTATAGTATTGTAAATAATTTCCATGGTTATGTTTTTTATAGTATCGCAAATTAATTCCATGGTTTTACTTTTACAGTATCGCAAATCATTTCTATGGTTACGTTTTTTTTTTGTATCGTAAATCATTTCTATGGTTTTATTTTTACAGTATCGCAAATCATTTCCATGGTTACGTTTTTTGTATTGAAAATCATTTCCACGGTTTTATTTTATAGTATCGCAAATCGTTTCCAATGTTATGTTTTTATAGTATCGCAAATCATTTCCTCGGTTTTATTTTATAGTGTCGCAAATCGTTTCCATGGTTTTATTTTTATAGTATTGTAAACCATTTCCATGGTTTTATTTATAAAGAGTCGCTAATCATTTCTACAGTTATGTTTTTATGGTATCGCAAATCATATCCATGGTTTTATTTATAAAGTGTCGCAAATCATTTCCATGGTTTTATTTTTATAGTAACACAAACATTTCCATGATTATGTTTTTATAATATCGCAAATATTTCCATGGTTATGTTTTTATAGTTTCGCAAATCGTTTCCATGGTTTCATTTTTATAGCATCACAAATATTCGAATGGTTATGTTTCTATAACATCACAAATCATTTCCGTGGTTTTATTTTTATAGTATCGCAATGATTTCCATGATTTTATTTTTATAGTATCGTAAACATTTCCATTGTTATGTTTTTATAATATCATACACATTTCCATGGTTATGTTTTCATAGTTTCGTAAATCGTTCCATGGTTTTTTTATAGGATTCTCAATCATTTCAGTGGTTTTATTTTTATAGTATTGTAAACATTTCCATGGTTGTGTTTTTAATGTATTGCAAACATTTCTTTGGTTATGTTTCAATAATATTGTAAATCATTTCTATGGTTATGTTTTTGTAGTATCGGAAATCATTTCCATGGCTTTATTTTTATAGTATCACATATTATAATTGCCAAGGTTATGTTTTTTAATATCGCAAATCATTTCCATGGTTATGTTTTTATTGTATCGTAAACATTTCCGTGGATGTCATTTCCATGACCTTATTTTTTATATATCTGAAATAATTTCCATGGTTTTATTTTTATAGTATAACCATATTCATGGTTATGTTTTTATGATATCGCAAACATTTCATGGTTAAGTTTTTATAGTATCGGAAATAATTTCCCCGGTTTTATTTTTAGAGCATCGCGAGATATTTCCATTGTTTTATTTTTATAGTATCGCAAATCATTTCAAGGTTATGTTTTTATAGTATTGCAAACCATTTCCATGGTTTTATTTTTATATTATCGCAGAACATTACCATGCTTTATCTTTATTGCATTTATCACATTTCCATTGTTTTTTTATTACGGTAAACATTTCCATGGTTATGGTTTTATAATATTTCAAATCTTTTCCGTGGTTCTTATACTCATTTTTATAATATCGTAAAACATTTCCACCTCTCTTAATTTCATATTATCGTAAAATATTTCAATGGTCCTTGGTTTTTGATCTTATAGTGTTACATAGCATTTCCATGGTTTTAATTTATATAATATTTCAAAACGTTCCATGTTTTCTTCTAAGCGCAAAGCACTTTTATTGTTTTTATTTTTATAATAACTGAAAGCATTTCCATGTTTCTTATTTTTAGCGTATCACAAAACATTTCCATTGTTGAAAACATGTGCTCTTCCTGGATGTACTGGAAATTATTCCTGACATATCAAAACATTAAACGTAAAAAAATTGATACTTTTTTTGACGAATTAGGTATTGTGGCGTAGATATCGTCCTTGTGTGACGAACAAGTCTGCGACAAAGAAACTTTGACAAAACATTACGTTGGCGAAAAATCTGTGAAAACTCAAGACCTGACCTCAATAACAGACCCTCATAAATTTCGCTCCAAGTCTCAATCATTAGCTTGCGGGCTACGGAGGTCGAAATTCTTGTCTATTAGTACTCTGAGTAAATCAACCTATAACTACTATGAATAAAATACTTGAAGAAGGACATGCCTATACTACTACCCTACTGTTAAGGACATTATCTTTTTAATGCGTCTTCACTTCTTGTTGCTAATGTTTTAACAATAAATACGAGTGTATTCCAAGTACGTATGAATATATAATCTTATGAGGAGTCTGTACACCGAATTTTGACAAAAACATGACATTTTGGTTTTTATCGTTTTTCGGTAGTTTGATAACGTGATTTCATTTCTTCTAATTGTCAGCTTTTAGCCCTATCTTCTGCAAACATATTGTAGTAATTTTTAATGCAAAAAATGTTATCAATGAAAAGTTTTTTTCTTGTCAACCGCTCAGTGGAATTTTAAATCTATTGACCCCGTTGTATACATAAAAGTGTGTTACATATGCTCTATTTTTTCTACATTTGTATCTTTTATAACTGCCGAGAAAAGTGCATCCTAATTTGAGGAATTTAACTTTGCAAGGTATGAAAACTTTGATAGGCCTACTGTTTTTTTTGCACTTTATTATTTTTTGTGAAGTTGGTACACTTTTCTCAGAAAGTATTGTGCTCAGGAGACTGAAATTAATATATACAATATCAATGTGATGGTATTTTACACCAGTAGTTAGAAAATAAGTTTATTTCTATCTTTAGAAAAATTAAAAATTATTTGCAGTCATTCCCAATGCAAAAAATTTTATCAATGAATTTTTTTTTTCGAACCGCTGAGAGGAATTTTAAATTTATTTAACCGGTTGTATACATAAAGATGTGTTACATAAGCCCTATTTTTTCTATATTTGTATCTTTTATAACTACTGAGAAAAGTGTACCCAAAATTCAGGAATTTAATATTGTAGGATATGGAAGTACAGACTCCCCTTAAGCGAAAGACAACCATTAATTTGCATGGTGTTTTGGACTCTTAATCCTAGTTGTTTCCAGAATTATCAACATGCAGTTTGTACGTTAATTGTCTACATAAAGTGTGTATATACATACAGCTGGATCATAATTATACTTCAAATATTTTGAAACCACAAACGCATGCTAATCGAATACTCTAATCTAGATAACATCTCTCAAGAACTTAAAATTATACCATATTTTAAAATTACCTTCAATTTTATATAAATTATGGTCAAAAATCCATTTTATGTAAGTCATACGTAGAGAGCATTGGACGTGATTTATTAATAAGGAAACGAAAATCTATAAATTTATTTCAGAAAAAATACGTACCTTGTATTTTTAGGAAGAGGTAACAATCAATTGATGCTCCAGTCACTGAAACGAAAAAAGTACAATAATTACTATCGATTCATGAACTTTATTTTACCAACAATAATACAGTTAAGACAGAAGAACGAATTAGTTTCAACATATTTTATTATAATTGTGCACCTTTTGTAACTCATACGTGAAGTCAAAAAAGCTGAAATGGATAAAATTTCAACTTAGCCTAACATTTATTGTGATTTTATAATGTTTTTCAGAAAAATTAAGGGATTACTCATTTATGCGTAGTGTGGTGTTTTACGACGCTTTATCAACTGCTATGATTAAGTGTTGCAAATGTTGCAAGTGTTGAAAGGTTTCTTGTGCAATTACTACTTTTTGTTTAAAAAATTTGTGACAGCTCGTTCACGCATTATAATCCACATTTTTCTCCTTTTCATTTAGGAAAAATTGTCATTTTATAAAATTCTCTTGTGTTTGAAATTCGCTATAAATTGACCCGGGACCGTCACTGCCACTTACATCACAACATTGGGAGTTGCTAACATTGGTCAATCATATATATTATTTTAATGTACCGAAGTACATATAATATTTCCATGCAGATATTCTGCGTCATCATACGATGAAAGAGTAATGGAACGGAGAAAAATTCTCTCCGCGCCGGGAGATTTTTTCTCCGTTCCATTACTCTTTCATCGTATGATGACGCAGAATATCTGCATGGAAATATCATATGTACTTCGGTACATTAAAATAATATATATGATATGCGTAAATCACTTCGTGATTTAAGACGGCGCTTATTCCGTCGGAACCCCGCCAACTAGTCACTCATAACGAGTGCACCTCAGCACATGTGTGGACTTCAGTCCTACATTCATAGACATCTATGACGTAGTGCAGAAGGCGGCCACTAGAGGGAACCCAAGAGTTGGAACTTAAACTGAGATGATTCTGTCCGACGCCGGGGTAGGTATCCGATGTGGCTTAGTGGATAAAGCATCGACAAGTAGAGCTGAAAACCTAGGGTTCAAATCCCGGTGCTGGAGAGAATCTTTCTCCGTTCCATTACTCTTTCATCGTATTGGTCAATCAGCTTATTCCTTTCATTTTTTGTAATCAGCTGTGAAGTTTGCAACAAGTGTGGGAAGGTTAGATTTATTCCTTGAAAAACTGAAAATGGGTCGAAATTCAGTGAGTGTGGATGTGAAGTGGCAGATTATTCGGACGTTGAAGAATAACTAGAGATAATGTCTAATTCTATCCCAAAATGTATTAATATAAGTACACCCATTCTGGAGAAATTAATTTTTTCCTATACAAAATGTGATTTTTCAATAAGTTTTCATTTATTTATTTTATTTATTCATTTATGTCTATAAAAGGGCAAAATCCCAATTACAATAGCCAGTACAGATATTTGTTAAAAAAACATAGAATTGCATATAACATGAAAAAAGAGATAAAACAGAAACAAATGCAAGATACAAGTGTAATTACAAATTAAAAATTAAAAATAAAAAAAAACAAATAGATACTATCTAAATAAAATACACAGATATAAATGAAAAATACCAAAAAAAAATGAAAAAGAGTTAAGTATAGAAATCATAGCCAAAAATGTAAAATGTCGCTATAATTGGCAAATTACAGAGTAAATATAACACTATATTAATAAATTCAATATACAGTATTATATAGTAGGCCTAATAGGCTTAATTTATTTATTTAAGAAATTCACTACTATAGAACATGTGTTCCAATTAGTAGGATATCTGATTATAACTATAACTAACATGCAACTGGAAGTTAACATATCATGAAACTATTGCTAAATAATAACAGAATATTTGTTACATAATCCACAGTTTGAAAGCTAGAGAAATTGGAATTTGCTCCCTGTATAAACATCAAAGGGTTTCACATAAATATATGGATAGGAGTGAAACATCTCTCCTGAAGGAATGCCCTTAAACTTTTGGTACAAACTGTACAAATAATGGAGGAAAATATCAGATATATAATTTTGAATATTTCGCAAGAAGAGATTAGTCGATATTTGAGAATAATCTTCAGAGATATAAAAAAAAATGTGTTGAAGTAGGAGGAGGAGACTTTGAACATTTCTTGTAGCAAAGATAAGGCCTACATTTGTATTGACTCTTCAGTTGTTTATAAATGAAGGGTACACGGGAATAACGATCAAGGCCCATTTTAGAAAGTTTCGAGAAAAAAGAATTTTAAAGTTTAAGAACTTAATACTTTGTTATGTGTGTATTTAATAGAAATTGACGTAGTGGAATGTCAAGAACGATGATTTCTTATTACTAGCTAGACCACATGGTAGTACTTCTTTTCCACTATAAGATAGCATTATTAACTCAATTTCGATTTTTGATGGACCTTGATCGTTTTTCCCGTGTACCCTTCAAATATGTTCCCCCTAAACGGGTTTTATAAAGTAAAGTTACTACCGTAGAAACGGCAGCTGATGTCGCGGTAAACGTGCGAGGCGTACAACAGAAAATTCCGCTGAGCTTGCGGTGCGGGAGAAGCGTAATTTATATGAAGCATCCTATAGCTCTTGGCAATGGATCCCATAGATAGAGCTCCCCGTTGTCCTCTCTCTTTCTTTCATAATGATGAAGCCGGCATGTAGTTCCGAAACGTTGGTTCTCTCTACACCTAGAACACGCCACAAGTATTCCAAAACCTTGCACCACTATGATAATTATGTAGAAATCTCTACAGAATTTGGAAAAGTTTAGACGTTCATTTTGATTATTACACTTTTACTACGTCATACTACTTTTGACCAATAAAACGTAAGACGTGTTTCAACCAATCATGGCTGCTTATTCTACAATTTGTATCACCTACCTAGCATTTGTTTTTATCACCTCCCTAGTTTTATTTTGTTTCTTTGTTTTCCAGCATTGTTATTTCAATAACTGTACCTTTTAAAATGATTCATGTTTATTTCATCATTCTCAATTAAAGCTTTTCTACCATTTATCTAGTTTATATTATTTAGGCTTTGTTATAGCTTCTGCTGTATGAGATTATGAATAGTCACGTATAAGAGATTCTTTAATAACTGAAGTGGAATGTAACTGTTTTAATAAAAATGAAACTGAATCAACAAAGCCTTCTTGACTAGTAATCGTCCATACAGTTCAATGAAAATTGTATAGTTGGCACAACTGGTAACAAGAGAAAAGCTTATTATAACACACTACAGCCATTCTAGAGGAGTATTTGTAATGATGAGATGGTACAATAATATATTTTCAAGACGTTTACTATTTTAGTAAGTCAATTAGTATTTTATTGTTGCAGTACTTTATTTCTTCTAATCTTTATATACTTTATTCTAATCGTGTAATAGTCTATAGTAATCTCAGACCTCGAGTGACATTTATTAGGACTATTTCGTGAATAAAATAAAAATGTAAATAATATACCCCTAAAATTCGATCACAAAATGTTAATAAGTCTATTTATGAATACTTAACCTATTCAGACATTGTGAAGTCGAAATAGATGAATACCGATTACTACAATAGAGAAATTGAATGTTATTCAGTAATGCCAATTGACAAAAGCGAAATAGAGGCTTGCAAATGTTAATTACATGTACTGCACTTTTCTCTCGTTATTATACCAGAAATACGTTTTCACGTTTTCATTATCTGCTGAAATCATAATTAAATTTAAACATTTTATAGTATAATTACAAAAATAACCTGATTAATACATTAATTAAATGAACAATTGTTATGAAGGAGTGTCATTTTCTTTAGATACAATGGACATGGAATTGAAAGATGAAGATGTAGATGTGAAAGTAGGATTTCACACTTTATTTAGTACCGTACAATAGATTCATGCTCACGTGGAAACAGTTGGCGACATTGACTAAACAAAAGAACGACCACGCGATAAATTTATAGTGATAAATCGAGCTGTAGAAATTATCGCGATGTGTGACTGTGATTGGTTGGAATTCAAAATTTCATTACAGTTCATTGGCCGAAAATATAATGACGTCATATAAACGAAATAGTCTATTAAATCCCACTCGATTTAAAATTTTCTCTAAAAAAAATCAAAACTCCTAGTGAGATTACTACAGAAAAACCAATTTCATTTTAAGCAAAACTCTATAAAAGAAGGAAAAATATTCTTTAATTCTTCGTTTTATAATAGTAGGCCTATATCGAAAGTTCTGTAACACTTCCACTGTTATATTTTAGAATGTGCACCTGTAACTATTGCATGTATTTGTTATCAGAAGGATTAAACTGTATAAGATTAAAAAAAACACCTTAAACATCTCTCTCACCATGGCAGACCAAATTACATTTCTCAGGGTCATTGTTCCCCATTTCTTATACTTATCCTCACTTACTCCAGGGCAGATTTATATTAATATATTAGCAGCTACTCTCTGTTCCCTACCAATTAACAATTCCATCATCTACTTCATATGCCCAGGAGCGAAATTGGAGTCGTTACAAGAAACAAATGAGTATTTATCTAGTGTCTTTGAACTATTGTGTTGTACTTGAACTCTTTTTATAGACCTCCCATGATGTTTGATACCAGTACTATATATTCCACCTGATCAGCTCATTAAAGCACTAACTAATCATGGCGCTTCTGGCTGAATTTAAGGAATTAACTAATAATTCTTAAGGGTGTTTCGAGCTTTGCTTCAACAAGAAACCGTGAACAGAATAGATCAATGACAGGAACGTAGTAAAATATCGCGTTTGTGGCTCAAACCCTGCCACAGAGGTCTTCCAACCGGAGGGCCCGGGTTTGAATCCCGGTCATGTCGTGGAGGTTTTGGTGAACAAAACAGACTTCGTACAAGGTTTTTCTCGGAAAGATACTCCTGTTTCACTCCAATATTCCACCAATATTCTCTACCATCATATCCACCTCCCTCAAATCCATTTTAATATTATCCTCCCATCTACATCGCGGTCTCTCCAAAGGTCTTTCTCCCTCCGGCCTCTCAACTAACACTCTATATGTATTTCAGGATTCGCCCACATACATATTACATGTTCTGTCCATCTCAAACGCATGGATTTAATGTTCCTAATTATGTCAGGTGAAGAATACAATGCGTGCAGTTCTGCGTTATGTAACTTTCTCCATTCGCCTGTAACTTCATCCATCTTAGCCTCAAATATTTTCCTAAGCACCTTAATCTCGAACACTCTTAACCTCCGTTCTCCTCTCAAAGTGAAAGTCCAAGTTACACAACCATACAGAACAACTGGTACGGTAATATAATTATTTTATAAATTCCAACTTTCAGTTTCTTTTTTAAGTAGACGAGATGACAAAAGATTTTCAGTCGAATAATAACAGGCATTTCCCATATTTATTCTCCGTTTAATTTCCTCTCGAGTCTCACTTATATTTGTTGCTGTTGCTCCAAGAAATTTGAATTTTTTCATCACTTCAAAGGATGAATTTCCATTTTTATATTTCCATTTCGTGCAATATTTTGGTCACGAGACATAATCACATTCTTTGTCTTTCCGGGATTTACTTCCAAACCTATCTCTTTACTTGCTTCAAGTAAAATTTCTGTGTTTTCCCTAATCGTTTGTGGATTTTCTCCTAAAATATTCACGTCATCCTCATAAACAAGATCTGATGTAACTCGTTTAATTTTAAATCCTCTCTGTTTTCCTGAACTTTCCTAATGGCATATTTTAGAGCAAAGGTAAAAGGTAAAGGTGATATTGCATCTGCTTGGTTTACCCTACCGTGGAAAATCATTAACATAAGTACATATATTCTTAAGTGATACGAAATGTTGAAAAAGTGTAATCAAGATGTATAAACACGAATAAACATAGCGGATATATGTTCAGATTGAAAGCAAAAGTAATACAAGCAAAACAAACATACGGGATATATGTTCAGATTGATAGGAAAAGTAATATAATCAAAACAAACATAGCGGATATATGTTCAGATTGATAGGAAAAGTAATATAAGCAAAACAAACATAGCGGATATATGTTCAGATTGATAGCAAAAGTAATATAATCAAAACAAACATAGCGGATATATGTTCAGATTGATAGGAAAAGTAATATAAGCAAAACAAACATAGCGGATATATGTTCAGATTGATAGCAAAAGTAATATAATCAAAACGAACATAGCGGATATATGTTCAGATTGATAGGAAAAGTAATATAAGCAAAACAAACATAGCGGATATAGTAAAATCGATGTCTTGCACAATTAAATGTTTTTTTGAAATTGCAGATGTAGCTCAGAGACAGTGCGAAAATGATGTCGGTAATGGAGCAACAGTGGAATAAAAGTGGTAAGAGACATAGAAACATACGTTGAAAACTTTTGGGATTAAATATTTTAATTCGCAATATGCCGATATAATTCAAGAACTTCTATACGCAGAAATCGATCACATAACGACAGTAAATTTTATATTTGAAAGTTCTTAACGTATAACTAAATTGTCTGGAAGAACCTGAGGAATTACGTGTGCTAATGAGGACCCATAATTATTGTAGAGCAACAACCTTAATGGTAGGAATACCTTTCAGTTATATGTGGCAAATAAAAGAAACGAAGAGAGAACGAAGAGAAGAAGTATATTTAATATATACTGCCGGAGAATGTTCTTGATGGATGATAAAATACTGGAGTGTAAGGTTATGCTGGGGGGCACTAGAGGTGCTGATACTGATTAACTCACTAATTGAAGATCACAGACTATTTTATACTCGTATATAACCCTCCAGCACGGAGAGGATGCTTCTTGATTACAAACCATTCAGCCCCTGAGCCAGTAAAAACAACCACAAATAAGGCTGATTAAGCGAGATACGCACACGCTCAGATCAAAGTTAGGTTTCAAAACGCATAAATATTTCTCTCCGACCTAATTCAAGTTTTATTGTTGAACAACGTTTATCTATGAGCGTGCTTTGCACACAAAATGTAAGTCACTCTGAAGAATAACATCCATTTGCATTGGTGAGCATTTCTTCAAATCAAACCACCTCGTCGAATGCCATTTTCCTTGGCAGTATTAAGTTGTATAATGTAAGTTGATGGTAAATTTATATCCAATGGAATGGTTGAACATCTTTTTGTGACGAAAAATGGTTCATAAAGTCCAGAATATGATGAACGTACTACAACCCCGTCATGTGAAGAACATATCATTATTTGATAAGACTGAATTTTGAAAATATTCATGGTTAAGATAAATGTCACTTGTTTTGCGTGTATCCGCATGATATAAGAAAGACTCTTAACGATTGGCTTGTTATTTACAAAGTCCATCTCGCTGTGTATTACGACATCCATATAAACAATCAATCGCCATGATCGCTGTATTAGAGATATTGAAACAACATTTTGTAAGATGGGCAATATGATTCTGGGAACAAGAAAATGAATTACACTTACAAAGGGCTTATAGAATATACACCTCTTGTACATATGAATCGGGGATTTCAGAAACAGCGTATGACATGAAAACTAAATTTTTCAGTAGACACAGAAAACAGAGGGTTTGGAATTGAACGGGTTACATCAGCTGCTTGTCTATGCGGATGACGTGAATATGTTAGGAGAAAATCCACAAACGATTAGGAAAAACACGGGGATTTTACTGGAAGCAAGTAAAGAGATAGGTTTGGTTGTAAATCCTGAAAAGACAAAGTATATGATTATGTCTCGTGACGAGAATATTGTAAGAAATGGAAATATAAAAATTGGAAATTAATCTTTCGAAGAGGTGGAGAAGTTCAAATATCTTGGAGTAATAGTAAGAAATATAAATGATACTCGGGAGAAAATTAAACACAGAATAAATAAGGGAAATGCCTGTTATTATTCGGTTGAGAAGCTTTTATCATCTAGTCTGCTGTCAATAAATCTGAAAGTTAGGATTTATAAAACAGTTATATTACCGGTTGTTCTGTATGGTTGTGAAACTTGGAATCTGACTTTGAGAGAGGAACATAGGTTAAGGGTGTTTGAAAATAAGGTTCTCAGGAAAATATTTGGGTATAAGAGGGATGATGTTACAGGAGAATGGAGAAAGTTACACAACAGAGAACTGCACGTATTGTATTCTTCACCTGACATAATTAGGAACATTAAATCCAGACGTTTGAGATGGACGTATGAGCGAATCCAGAAATGCATATAGAGTGTTAGTTGGGAGGCCGGAGGGAAAAAGAGCTTTCGGGAGGCCGAGACGTAGATGGGAAGATAATATTAAAATGGATTTAATGGAGGTGGAGTATGATGATAGGGAAGGGGTTAATCTTGCTCAGGATAGGGACCGATAGCGGGCTTATGTGAGGGCGGCAATGAACCTCCGGGTTCCTTAAACGCCAGTAAGTAAGTATGACACAATAAACGATATTACTGGTGGTATACCACATCATTGGTTATAGTACTGGCTTCTTCAGACAGAAGCCTAATAGATGTGTCGTTTCATACCAAATTTATTCGAATCTAATGAATTGTTAATGAAATAAATATTAGCTTGACATTTGCTGTTTCTGCAAGGAATCAAAATTGTAGTATAATAATTTCAGTTCAAGTAAAGTTTATTTGTCAAATTAGGGATATAATATATGCATAAGCCTACTGCATACTTAATATATAAGTTCAGCATATTTTTCTACAATAGTTCACTGAATAATATTATTGTAAAATTCTTGATATTCATGTGGTATGTAACGCATTAGTTTGCATATATCGTCAAGCTTCTCTCTTTGAATTGGCACGATTTTATCTGGATAAGCCAATGAAGAAGGTAAATATGGTATTCTCCTTTGTACTTACAAAGCAAACATTCTCATGGAGGTAGATAAAAAAATCATCTTTTTTCTTCCATCATTTTAATAATGTTTAAAGAAGTGCTTACACAAATTTTGGCCACTCGAGCGCAATTACGAAGGCCGTAAAAAATGTTTCCCTGGAGTCGTTTACAGAAAGAGAACAAAATTTCATGGAAAGTTTTATTGGAACAGATGTAGCAATTGTTGAGTTATTTTTCAACGTATTCACCACTAGAATTGAGACATTTCTCATTCAGTGGGATCAATTTTTGTATCCTTCTGTCGTAGATGTCTGCCGTCTGGAATCGTAACCAATGTGTCGGCACATGTCTTTGACATGAGTTGTTTCTGCGCGCTTCCAGGATTTCACAGGTCTCCAAATGTGAGACGGCTATACTAACATACGTGGTTTCTGCATGGAATGATAGCCCAATAGATCAACAGTCCTTGAAACTCGAATAGACTCATTTCGCCACAAATAATGACATGTGTTGTTTCTGCAATCCCTGATTCATATAACTCCTCAATTAATGTTAATATTTTAATTAATTTAAATAATCATGACAACGCTCAAATATACAAACATACCAGACGAAGATGCAAAGAAAAATACTGGGCATCACGCTACGAGACAGAATGACAAACGAAACACTACAAAGACTGACGAACACTACTGACGCAGCAGAACGAGCCACGGCAACGAAGTGGACCTGAAGGGGGACAAGTGGCGAGACTACACCAGACAAGATGGACCCATGCAGTCACGATGTGGGACCCCTACGTCGGAAAGAGAGGACAGGGAAGACCACGTCTCATATGGTCGGACATGTTTACCAAAGAGGCGGGGAAACAATGGCCGAGGACAGCAAAGAACAGAGTTTTGTGGAAAGAACTAGGGAAGATCATTGTAAATAGATAACGTAATCAGTGTTAAGATATTGTAAATAGTAAAGTCAGTATTAGTGAAAGTGTGAGATAAGTTTTGTAAATAGTAAAGTCAGTGTTGAGAAAGTTTCAGGTAAATAGTGTAAATGGCAATCAGTTTCGTCAAAGTGCCAATGTCAATATAATGTGTGTAGTGCAAGAAAAAAATGAACAAAGTACAGAGTGCTGAGACTAGTTAAAGTCTAATAGCATTATTAACCATGTCACAAAAGTAGTATACACGACAAGCTCGCCTGGATTGGCTCACCAAGCGAGTACACTTGAGCCATCCCTGTCGAGGGAGTTCTAACCCCATCACAGGAGGCCTGTGCCCAATATGGGACATCATGGCTAACATTCATTCTTCATTCATTCATTCATTCATTCATTCATTCATTCATTCATTCATTCATTCATTCATTAAATAAAATAGTATGCAATTTATGTTAAGAGCATTAACTGAATCTCAGAAATATAAAACTCGACTTCGCCTCGTTTTTCGAAACTTTTTCTCGATTCTGTAGTTAATAAACGCATTTACCACACTTGTATCTCAGCATGTAGGTAAACTATTAAATGCCCGTAGCAATATTACACTAAAATAGGCCCACTGTTGAAGGTCGCTGAAGTAACACCAGAAACCTAGACTAAATACATAAGTTAAGAAGTTATTCTAAGACATTGGGCTTCGAAAACTCTTTATTGGAGGCTAATTACTGTTCGGTTGAATTCAAGAAAAACTTCATAACATGGGCGCGGCAAGAATGTGGACTACATAAAAATATTGCAGCAAAATAAGACAGGTGCGCACTTAGCGGTTTTCTCTTTGCACGACAAAATTTCTTTAGGACACGCAAATTACTGAGCTTAATTTCAACATGAAAAAAATACTCCACAGCTACAAGGCCCAATGTAATGTTCATAATAAGTGTAGGGGATAAAAAAATCGAATTTATAAGAAAAACATGAGAGTATATGCATGCAATTCGGTAGTAAATGTCTCCCGCAAAATGAAATATTAGAATGTTAAAAAAACGCTTGTATTGAACGCGAAATAAGCAAAAACACTTGCTGGAATGCCTTCGGATAACGAGGAAAATAACACGAGAGGCACTGGTTTGGAGGTATAAAAATTCAAGAAACTAGAGCTGTTTATGCATGCGGTAAACCTGCAAATCAAACTCCACTTACCTTTTCCTAATTACTTAAAACTCTCTTCCAGAGAACTTGTGAATGTGACTAGGGTTCGTGTGGCGTTTTATGGCTGGAAGCTTTCATGTATCTCTCTTGGACAGTTTTACCTTGCGCTTCAGTGAAACAGAGAAATATTATTTCCCAGGAACTTGATACAGAATGTAACTCAAACTAGCACAGTAAATTCTTCCCTAATCTTAATATATAAAAGTGAATATGTGTGTTTGTTTTCTATCTATACAAATCTACACGTTTTGCCCGATATCTGCCAAAGTTTGCATATTTAATCTTCATAACCAGGAGAAAAACATAGGCTACATTAAAATCGGACAAATGGAAGTTAAATTAATTAAAAAGACTATTACACTTTTACTACGTCACACTACTTTTGACCAATAAAACGGTACGAAAGGACGTCTTTCAACCCATCATGGCTGCTTATCGCACAATTTTATTGCGTCCCTAGCATTTGTTTAATTTTATCGCGTCCCTAGCATTTGTTTATTTTTATCACTACCCTAGCATTTGTTTCTTTGTTTGCCAACATTTCAAACTGCACTGGTCTGGACGTCAAAAAACAGAAAATTACAAACCATTCCAGTCGATGCACAGCAATTTCAAATATGACTCGCATTGGCATTCAAGAACAAGAATTAATAAAGATCACTGGTCATATATGAAGAGCACCATTCGGAAATCCTGAATAAGTTGAGGGATACACCATGTACATCAACGAGTTCACTTATTTTACGCACACGTCCAATATAACATCAACTGAACCACCAACCACTAAAACATTCAAATTTGAAAATTGTACTTTCAATAATTGTTTCTTTTAAAATTAGTCATGTTTATTTTTTTATTTCATCATCTTTAATTAAAACGTTTCTTGTTTATTTCATCATCCCTAATTAAAACTTTTCTAACACTTGTTTATATTATTTAGGTTATGATTTTTATAGCTTCTGCTATTTGATATTATGGATAGTCACGTATCAGAGATTGTTTAATACTAAGATTTATTGAAAATCATCTATCAAGTGACGATTACTGGGATCCGGATGATTGAAGCGGAATGCAAATGTTTTAATAAAAATGAAACTGAATCAACAAGGCCTTCTTGACTGGTAACCGTCCTCAGAGTTCAATGAAGATTCCATAGTTGGCACAACTGATAACAAGAAAACATAATCATAAAACACTACTGCCATCTGGCGTAATGTTGAGATAATACAATAATACATTTGAAGACAGTTGTATTTTCGTAAGCCATTAATATTTTATTGTATTGGAGTACTTCGTTACTTCTAATCTTTATATACTTTCTTCTAATCGTGTAATAGTCAATTAAATCCCACTCGAGTTTTGATTTTCTCTAGATAGATCTGCTTGTGTTCCACTCGCAGATTTATCGATAAAATAAAAACCTCTAGTGATATTATTGTTGATAAAAATTAATATGATCAAATATTAATGTATAATATTAAATGCAATCTTCCACAGTCAGTTGTTCTTTATTATTGCTTGTTGTATCCAACATCGACTTTCATGAAGCTATGGAAAAAGTAACACGACATAAATTAACATTGTTGATACATCATGAAAATCAAAATCTAGAAAATGCATGGAATAAGTATCTTTATGCAGTCCAGGACCGTATTATGAATTTCTCGATACAGTTGTAGATAGTGAGCAAGCTGTGTTTTATCCAACTGAATTCTTGAATTCTTCGATAAAACACAAGGATTGCTACCACATAATTTAATACTTAATATTGAATCACCAATAGCATTACTGCGAAATATTGACCTACCAAAATTATCAATGGAACAAGAATTGGTGCAAAAAAAAACTCATACAAAACGTAGACCTAATAGAAGTGACAATATTAACTGGAAAATTGAAAGGAGAAGATGTTTTTACCACATGTATTCCTATGATACCCACTAACATGTCTTTCGATTTTAAGGAACTGCAATTTCAGTGTGACTAGGATTTGTAATGACCATATTAAAATGAAGCTCAAACACAGTCGCTCAAAGTTGCAGACATTAACTTCAAAACTGCGTTTTTTTTTTCACATTCTCAACTGTATTTTATACAAAGGAGTAGGAAAAAGAAAAAAAAAAATTATTTATATCAAAAAGCAATTCAATGATACATTGTCGTGTTACTAATGTACTGTAGTATGTGAATGTAGACCCTACATAAGCCCACTGAAATTAACACTGTATTAATTCTAATATATACGTCTCACAAAATGTTGTTGTTCATGTCCGAAAATATGTTATTGCGAAATTCTATCTGTATAATCACGTTGCCAATGTATGTAGTATGTTATGCGTTGTGGAAAGAACAATCTCTTAATTTCTAAAATACCGTTGTACGTCTCTCAGAATATTAGTCTTTATGTTAAAAAATTACTTATTGCGAATTTATAAATTGTTTCTGTAGTGTATATATAAAATAAGAATTAATGTAATTAATATGTTCTGAATTCGTGAGATATAATTTATCAATTCATATTAAAAAAACAGTGTATGATATAAGCAGGCGTACAGCGGCCAAGGTGTAAAAAAATCTTTCAATATAAATTAAATTATATATAGATTCTTTGGTACGATCGGTAGAGAGATACATTTTGGCTCATGACACCTAAACGGGTTCAGACTGGGAATAAGGGAATTCCCTGTTTATGGTCAGTTGTCTCTGAAATTCAAGTGAAAGCACACACAGGCATGAAATTACTTGAAATGCACACCTTCGGATCAATGTACAGATCTTATAATAAATTGTATCTCTCCCTCTGTGCAACGTCACATTTGCGATGAGGAGGAAAGGAGACGGCTGAAAGGTTGTAGTGCTTTTTAATACGGTGACAACCACGACTAAGCCACTTGAAATTTAACAGTCACTGATCGGCAGAGATAAAATATAAGGTGTAGTGCCCAATATTCGTCCCCTTGCCTAAATTCGTCCCCACAGTATTTTGACCAATAACGTGTCGTATCCTGGTGATGGTCAGTAGAGACTATCCGTCTTTATGCAGTAGTAAGCGTGCTTTCAGTTGGAGCGAGTGTTATTGTCTGTTTCGTTTTTATTTAAGTTTTAAATATCTACCACCATCCCGCGCCGTGGCGTTGTGGTCTAAGGCATCCAGCCTAGGACTCGCGTAAATTGATGATCATGAATACATTAAGATGCAACTACACGGTTAAACTTTTCTTTAAACTTTAAAGCAATGACTGCAAGATTGATATTTAATATTAATATACAGTACTTTCGCAGTGAAGACGACGTTCAAAACGGCGCACCATGTAGACACAAAATCTTTATGCATCTTAATTGAACGTACCTTTTAAACTCGATTCTTTCCATATTTTTCCCAGATTGCACGCATACGCGATTGGAATATTGAACTGTGTAGATACAGCTTTAGTTCCGTTACACACTACAGCGAGAATGCATTTGTCGAGCTATAAAAAATCCTTTCGTGTAGCACTGATTGTAACGGTCGAAATAAGGCACAGCTGACATTGGTCCTGCTCCCACAGGTAACTTAACGTATAATTGTAGCCTGTAAAATTTGTATTTTGTGAATGAAATGAAACAATTAATAGAAAGTCAGATGTTCAATTTTATGTAACATCATCACATATCAAACCCAAAGACCTTGCATAGTAATAATAAGGTCTTTGATCAAACTGTTTTCCGTATGGGGTAATAAAATTCGTGTTTTAATTAGGCCTATCTATACAGAGATGGCTTCACTGTGTAGCAACATGTCTCGCTGTGAATACTTAAGCATTGTTATATAGCTGTCCCCACTGTTACTGTTAAATTAAATTATGATTTCAGCAGATATTCAAAATGTACTTATGTTATAATAGTAAGAGAAAAGTGCAGTACATGTAATTAACATTGTTAAAAATATATTTCGCTTTTTGCAATTGGCACTACTCAATAATAACATCGAATTTCTTTATTGCAGTAATCGATATTCATCTTCGAGTATTTCAACTTCAAAATCTCAGACCTCTCGTGACATTACTACAGATAAATCGATGTTCAGTTATCGTGGGAACCGATTGCTGAGTCCTGAGGATTTCAAAGAAACAATAAAGCAGTCAATCTGTATGCAAGTTTATATTTGCTTGTTCAATCTCTGTACAATGAATAAACCCAAAGAACCTAAATGATTACCCTGAAGGAGAAAGAGATGTAATTTTCAGGTTTTTCAATCCTGATTTGACATTTGAAAACACGTTTCAAACATCGACAAATACAACACTAATACCGTTTTAATTAGACACGGAAATACTGAGAAATTGCTGTATACAAATGCATTTTAATTATGGTATATTAACATTAAACATCTCTTGCTTTCCTCCATCTCAGTAATCTAAGTAACATAATAACATACATATCCAGTAGTTTCCATCACCGCTTATGTGATTTGTGAGCATCCTGTCTTCATTGTTCAGCTGGAAATTGTTGAGAGAACCTCCATGCCTGTGTAGCGAAGCCACAAACGTCATGCCATGGATATATTAAACACAGTTTTGGCTAGATTTATGAGAACGCGCCTGCATGATTTACTACGTCAGTTGCATGCTGAAATATGAACACAAATACGTCGGTAATAAATATATGACTTCTTCAATAAAACTCCGTGTTCATCTACGTTAATAATAAGGTACTTTGAACCGCTGGCGAGCGTGCTGTTCTTGCTAGAGAGCTCTGAAATTATTACGACTTGCAATATTATTTGCATTTTAGGGCAGAATATTTATGATCTGAGTTTATTTCCATTCCAGTACTACGTTGCTTAAGAGATTGTGCCATTTACCACTATTTCATTGTATAATTAAGGATACAATTTCCTAATCTTCTACTGGCAGCGTGTCCTACTAAATACTAAATTACTTTTAATAGCTTGTAACAAAAACTCAATTTCGCTGCACCTGAAATTGTAGAAGCAAGACTGTAGATTAAATTTCGAAGGCAAGAAGGGCTGTGTAGGATAGTATTCTTCGCATTCCAGGAGAAGATCCGAGCTAGGATCGTCAGTTATTCCACCGCTCTTATAACCAACCCCGACACGGAACCGGCCGGCCAATGACTGAGCCTTGTTTGTCCCAGTCGGCCAGTGACAGCTGAGTTACTAGCTTATCCTCTGTTCTTACTCGCAAGGACCATATCCTCTCACAGGTATCTTCTCGTGAAATTTGGATATTAACCTTTGTTTAAGTATGCGTTTAGTCTATTTAGTTACCGGTATTAATAATTGAATAATTCATATATAAGCGATTTAATAAAAAAAAATGTGATTTTTGTACTCATAGTGGTCGGGTCTAGAAGTTATCGTCACTGGAGATGTCACCGACTACATTTTAGTCACCAGCTTTCTGTCCACCGATTACATTTGTCACCGACGTTCTCTCCACCGATTACAATTTTTTTCATCGGTGTTCTGTCCACCGATTACATTTTAGTCACCGGCGTTCTGTCCACCGACTACATTTTAGTCACCGGTGTTCTGTCCACCGACCACATTTTAGTCACCGGTGTTCTGTCCACCGATTACATTTTAGTCACCGGTGTTCTGTCCACCGATTACATTTTAGTCACCGGTGTTCTGTCCACCGATTACATTTTAGTCACCGGTGTTCTGTCCACCGATTACATTTTAGTCACCGCTGTTCTGTCCACCGATTACATTTCAGTCACCGGTGTTCTGTCCACCGATTACATTTTAGTCACCGGTGTTCTGTCCACCGGTTACATTTTAGTCACCGGTGTTCTGTCCACCGATTACATTTTAGTCACCGGTGTTCTGTCCACCGACCACATTTTAGTCACCGGTGTTCTGTCCACCGATTACATTTTAGTCACCGGTGTTCTGTCCACCGATTACATTTTAGTCACCGGTGTTCTGTCCACCGATTACATTTTAGTCACCGGTGTTCTCCTCACCGATTTCATTTAACAATTTATTAATGTTTTATTGAAAAAGTTAGATATTTAAAATATCATTGTAAGGTTGTTTCCGTGGTTACGCATATAAGTATAATGAGATTTAAATTTCATTGTAAGGTTGTCTCCGTGGTTACGCATATAAGTGCAATGAGATTTAAATGTCATTGTAAGGTTGTTTCCGTGGTTACGCATTTAAGTATAATGAGATTTAAATGTCATTGTAAAGTTGTTTCCGTGGTTACGCATATAAGTATAATGAGGTTTAAATGTCATTGTAAGGTTGTTTCCGTGGTTACGCATATAAGTATAAAGAGATTTAAATGTCATTGTTAGGTTGTTTCCGTGGTTACGCATATAAGTATAAAGAGATTTAAATGTCATTGTAAGGTTGTTTCCGTGGTTACGCATATAAGTATAATGAGATTTAAATGTCATTGTAAAGTTGTTTCCGTGGTTACGCATATAAGTGTAATGAGGTTTAAATGTCATTGTAAGGTTCTTTCCGTGGTTACGCATATAAGTATAAAGAGATTTAAATGTCATTGTAAGGTTGTTTCCGTGGTTACGCATATAAGTATAAAGAGATTTAAATGTCATTGTAAGGTTGTTTCCGTGGTTTCGCATATAAGTATAAAGAGATTTAAATGTCATTGTAAGATTGTTTCCGTGGTTTCACATATAAGTATAAAGAGATTTAAATGTCATTGTAAGGTTCTTTCCGTGGTTACGCATATAAGTATAATGAGATCTAAATGTCATTGTAAGGTTGTTTCCGTGGTTACGTATATAAATGTAATGAGATTTGAATGTCATTGTAAGGTTCTTTCCGTGGTTACGCATATAAGTATAATGAGATGTAAATGTCATTGTAAGGTTGTTTCCGTGGTTACGCATATATATAATGATATTTAAATGTAATTTTAAGGTTGTTTCCGTGGTTACGTATATAAATGTAATGAGATTTGAATGTCATTGCAAGGTTCTTTCCGTGGTTACGCATATAAGTATAGAGAGACTTAAATGCCATTCTAAGGTTGTTTCCGTGGCTACGCATGTAAGTATAATGAGATTTAAATGTCATTGTAAGATTTTTTCCATGGTTACGCATATAAGTGTAATGAAATCTAAATGTCATTGTAAGGTTGTTTTCCGTGGTTACGCATATATGTATAATGATATTTAAATGTCATTTTAAGGTTGTTTCCGTGGTTACGTATATAAATGTAATGAGATTTGAATGTCATTGTAAGGTTCTTTCCGTGGTTACGCATATAAGTATAGAGAGATTTAAACGTCATTGTAAGGTTGTTTCCGTGGCTACGCATATAAGTATAATGAAATTTAAATGTCATTGTAAGATTTTTTCCATGGTTACGCATATAAGTATAATGAGATCTAAATGTCATTGTAAGGTTGTTTCCGTGGTTACGCATATATGTATAATGATATTTAAATGTCATTTTAAGGTTGTTTCCGTGGTTACATATATAAATGTAATGAGATTTGAATGCCATTGTAAGGTTCTCTCCGTGGTTACGCATATAAGTACTGTATAGAGAAATTTAAATGTCATTGTAAGGTTGTTTCCGTGGCTACGCATATATGTATAATGATATTTAAATGTCATTTTAAGATTGTTTCCATGATTACGCATATAAGTATAATGAGATTTAAATGTCATTGTAAGGTTGTTTCCGTGGTTAGATATATAAGTATTGTTGTTGTTTAGTCCGAAGACAGGTTTGAACCTGATAAGTGATACCAAGAAGGCAACGCTTATGAGCCAACTATGCCAGGAGATAATGGTGTAGGGTGGCCAGTTCGTTTCTCCCTCCATATAAGTATTTGGCAAAAAAATTAGGTGTAAGGTGACGTTCTTACTTATTTTTGTTATTATCAAATTTATTGTATTGATGGAGCATCACGAAGGGTAATTTCGATTCACCCCAAGTATTAGGAGCTTTGAGAAACTATGTAATACATCAAGGGTATATGTATACCAGACATAAAGTTCGAGATTCCGGTGTTGTGTTACACAGAGGATGCAACGCTACAATAACCCTAACTTCAGATAAAACATCTCTATATAATTGAAGTCCCTTCTGAACTTCCAAGTCATGGTCCCAACTGGGAAGGATTCTGTCTAGTCCGAAAAGTACGAAGACATACTTTGCCACCCGAGCCCCATATACTGCATATGAATTGGAAGATATTGATGATCAATATAAGACAATTGTAGAGGGAAGTAGGTGGCTATTGCATTTCAACTTGGAACAAGATGAAAAAATAATAATTTTTTCAACAGATTGCAGCTCAGAATGCTGCAATATAATGGATATTTTACTTGTCAAAATAAATTATCAATTTTAAGAAAATGTATACTGGTGACCAAAATCTTTTGTGTGACCAAAAATTCGAAGTGGCCAAAACATAGGGTGACAAAATTGCAGCGACTAGGTGGCACAGTGACGTTCGCCAGTTTGTCGTATGTCGTACTTCACATCCATAGCGTCGTCTGTGGGTGCTAATATGTCTTTGGATCAAAGAAGGTTTCATGACACTACTTATTATGCCAATGTATTTATTAAATTTTAAAATCTTGTCTGGAGCATCCAATTCTGTAAAAAAAAAAAAAATGTTAACCTAAAGATGAGATAATTAAATTTATTTATTCTTTCTGAAATTGTGCTATCTGTACAAATTTTTATTTAGTACAATGGATTCATACTCTTCGATTTACTGGTAAATAGTTGGCGACACTGACTAAACAAAAGAACGACCATGCGATAAATTGAAAGTGATAAATTGAACTGTAAAATTTATCGCGATGTATGACTGTGATTGGTTGGAATTCAAAATTTAATTATACTTCATTGGTCGAAAATGGAATGACGTCTTATAAACGAAATAGGCCCAGTTGTACGATCGCGGAATAGATCTTGGAATAGTTATCCATGGAATAGCCTAACTATAGAATAAATTGGCTACCGTGTTGTATGACGTTCGTTTATTCCAAGGTTACCTATTCCATAGTTAGCCGAATTGGAATAGAGGTTGGCAACACTTTACATGGTGTTTTGTTTTATGAAGTGCAGTAATTGTTTACACTATTTTGTCTACGGAATTTATTATAAAGAACTGAGTAAATCAAAACGAATTAGAAATCAAAACTATAATATTGAAGATACACTTAAGCTAGTTGAGATGGCGACTGATTATCGGAACGTGCTGGAAAACAAAAAGACCGATGCCATAACCTCAAATTAAAAGGTAAGAGCATGGGAGTCTATCGCTAGGTTATTTAATGCTCAGACAACTACCTACAAAAATGCAGAACATCTTCGTCAGAAATACGATTCAATAAAGAAAGAGGCAAGGAAATATGCAGCAAAAAAGGGACAGTATAGGCTCCAGACGGGCGGAGGTCCTGCAGATACAGTTAACACAAATACGTTATTTGAAAAAGTACTTGAAATGATCAAACTCTCTGCGGAAGGACACGACAGCATATATGATTACGATGCTACTTTCATGGCAAGTGAATTAAATAGTGGTTTCGTCTTGGAAGAATTTAGTGTAGATGAGCCAATAGAAGTGCCATTAGAATCTGCCTCAGAAGCAGTGACTGCTATTAACGTTGCCAATGTTCATGATGACACTGGTCCTGGAGATGAAAAAACAGTAGGCTACAGGAGTAGGTCAACTGTGGCGTAAATATATTCAACAAATGCTGAAATCTCCCTTACATCCCGTTTTACAAGCAAAGAAATGTGCAAGTGTGGAACAGAAACCGATATCTAGTGACAATGCCATGCAAAACATATATCTTCTTTCATCACATGAAGAATCTTCTTCCACAAACATATCATCATATTCATTTAATAGGTCAGGTTTATGCCTTATTTTCTTTTGTTTCCGCATTCTCAAAAATACATTATATAATAATTCATCATCTCTATCGGAATTATTGACGTCTAATGCTGCTGCCATTTTATATTTTATTCTCTAGACTAGCCGTACCCGTGCGCTCCGCTGCACCCGTTAGAAATAAATATAAAGTAATTACATAATTAAAATAGGACGTTTGATCCAGGGAACATTCGTGTTTGATAGAAGGATAAATCGTTTAATATGTTACTTAATTTAAATTGCATCCAAATAATTAAAATGCGATCATTTTGGTCCAGAGACACTCATTTGGTGCAATAACAATTCCTTTAACCTGTTTCTTAATTTTTATTACATGCAACCATAGTTTAATGAAGATTGACATCATTTAGATTTAATGTGTATATTTTATTTTACTTGTTATAGGTTTCCATTGAATTATGGTAATAACTTAATTTTAACCATTGTTTTCTACGTATTCAGTAAATGGCGCTTGGCTCACTTCAAATAACTTAAATTATATTATATAATATTACATATTATATTATATTATATTATATTATATTATATTATATTATATTATATTATATTATATTATATTATATTATATTATATTATATTATATTATATTATATTATATTATATCAGAAGTTACTGTAATAACATTATAGCATTATGTCCATCTAGAGAAACTACACTTTCCAATGGTGAAATAATAATTAATTATACAACTCGGTTAATTTAGCTTCCAATATTACTTCATACAAACACAGAAACATTCTCTATAGGCTATCTTTCATAGCTTTCGATTATTGCTGTCCAAGGTCCCTTATAGATGAAGTCATTTGTTTTTTAATTCATTACACGGCCTTAGATGGCAGTTATTTTAATTTTAAAACTCATTTATCTCATTAAATATCAGTCGTATTAAAATTTTTCAAGGAATAAAACCTATCGCAAATTATTTTAAAGAAACTTTTGTTATGTAATATTTTTCACAAAAATCAATAATAAGCGAGATATTTCGATTTATTTAATTCAGGCCCCCTTAAAACCACCCTTTTAAATAATGTATTTTGAATGCCATATAGCCTAAAATCTAAGATACAACGAACTTAATTTATATTCCAATTTTCATCGAAATCCGTTCAGCCATTATCGCGTGAAAAGGTAATAAACATAGTTAGACAGACATACAAACAAAAATTTCAAAAAAGCGATTTTCGGATTCAGGGTGGTTAATTATATATGTTAGGTCTTAAAAGTATTTATTTCAGTCACTGACTTCACAGCATATGTTTAAGGTGCTACACCTTTACATTACATATTTAAAAGACGTATGAACGTTTTCGTTGGTCTACGCCAACATCATCAGATACGAAGTATATTTCAGCAATATCAGTGCTCTCTACATAATATCTACAAATACAAAACATATTTAGTGGCATGCAAAATGAGACATATTAAAAGCCAACATTGCTGTGATACAGATTGACATTCTATATGACTGCCTTGATTGTCACTTACTTAAAATACACGTATAGATTACAAAAAATATTGATTTACACACACATATATATATATATATATATATATATATATATATATATATATATGAAAATGCAAGTCTTCACATTATGTAATTACTATAATTTTGCAACTCTTCACGTTCATAATACTTTTTATTTTAGTTTTATATTTTATTATTTTTATCACTTTTAAATCATGTCATTTTATTATCTCATATGTGAAGACTTGCATTTATATATATATATATATATATATATATATATATGTATATATGTAAATCAATATTTTTTGTAATCTATACGGGTATTTTAAGTAAGTGACAATCAAGGAAGTCATATAGAATGTCAATGTGTGTCACAGCAATGTTGATTTTTTAACATGTCTCATTTTGCATGCCATTAAATATGTTTTGTATTTGTAGATATTATGTAGAGAGCACTGATATTGCTGAAATGTACTTCGTATCTGATGATGTTTTCGTAGACCAACGAAAACGTTCATACGTCTTTTAAATATGTAATGTAAAGGTGTAGCACCTTAAACATATGCTGTGAAGTCAGTGACTGAAATAAATACTTTTAAGATACAATATAGACTTCTCTGAAAATTAAAAATGAATTGCAAAATATATATGTTAGGACCAATTATTTTTGGAAAATCGAAAATTACCAGAAAAATTTCGGCTACAGATTTATTATTAGTATAGATAACGATTTAACGGCGACTGAAAGCATAGAATAGCTTATTCGGGAGATAACCTCCGAATAATGCACTATTGCGAGTTGGTACAACACATTTCTCGCGTAACCATGGAATTAATTTTAACAGGACTTTATTCCGTGTTGGTACAACTGGGCCATAGTCGAATAAAATGCTTCTTGTACGAGATTTGAGAGTCTTTGTGACACTTCTCCTATTCGTATATTAACAAACTACTTTGTGCACACAATAACAAGAACAGTGAAGGAATTATGAGTTGTAGAAATATTCGAGTGGAAGGGCGGGGTCCGCGCGCGATTATCAATCACCTCGCGCTGCGAGGTCTGGTAAGTAATTCGAAATTCCGAACCAACTAACCTTGTAACTACCGTCCATGATTTACCGACGGGTAGATGTAACATACAGTAATGGTTTCCCCATTACTCCATGCTAATTTATAACAAGGAATGTTGATGCAGCTTCAGAGCAATGTGCCAAATTCTAGTTGTACGTTATAAGGAAACTAGTTCTGAGACTTGGAAATATCTGTGGAAGACAGGTGGAGATTTTAGAATGTGTTTTTATACAGCGAAACATCTTTTTCTGCTACCTAACTACATCGAGTGGTGTGTTCGCTTGATTTACACTGCACTTGTGGTTTTTGTAGCGGATTTAGCGTAATGAAATATCGCTTTAGTTGTGAATGCGTTTGCAATTTGCAATGACTCCACTCTTGACCAGACTAAAAAATATGAAATGCGAAAAAGAAATAAAAGATAAATAAACTATATCTTTTAACTATAGCAAAGGAGAACAGTTTAGAAGATTTTCAAGTATGAAAATAAAAGTACAGAGGAAGGTAGTTATTACTGAAATCTTGAATTAACTCTGGTAAAATTTCGATGAAAGGAGCACAATTTTGAAGGTGTTCAAGTATGAAAATAACAGTACAGCGGAAATGAGCACAGTTTAGAAGGTGTTCAAGTATGAAAATAAAAGTACAGCGGAAGGTAGTTATTACTGAAATCTTGAATTAACTCTTGTAAAATGTCGATGAAAGGAGCACAATTTTGAAAGTGTTCAAGTATGAAAATAAAAGTACAGCGGAAAGTAGTTGTTACTGAAATCTTGAATTAACTCTGGTAAAATTTCGGTGAAAGGAGCACAATTTTGAAGGTGTTCAAGTATGAAAATAACAGTACAGCGGAAATGAGCACAGTTTAGAAGGTGTTCAAGTATGAAAATAAAAGTACAGCGGAAGGTAGTTATTACTGAAATCTTGAATTAACTCTTGTAAAATTTCGATGAAAGGAGCACAATTTTGAAAGTGTTCAAGTATGAAAATAAAAGTACAGCGGAAAGTAGTTGTTACTGAAATCTTGAATTAACTCTGGTAAAATTTCGGTGAAAGGAGCACAATTTTGAAGGTGTTCAAGTATGAAAATAAAAGTACAGCGGAAAGGAGCACAGTTTAGAAGGTGTTCAAGTATGAAAATAAAAGTACAGCGGAAGGTAGTTATTACTGAAATCTTGAATCAACTATGGTAAAATTTGGATGAAAGGAGCACAGTTTAGAAGGTGTTCAAGTATGAAAATAAAAGTACAGCGGAAGGTAGTTATTACTGAAATCTTGAATCAACTGTGGTAAAATCTGGATAAAAAGAGCACAGTTTAGAAGGTGTTCAAGTATGAAAATAAAAGTACAATGGAAGGTAGTTATTACTGAAATCTTGAATTAACTCTGGTAAAATTTCGATTGTGAAGAGACGTTCATTAAAACGGTGAAATATTATGCATCTGATAGAAACTTCACTACCGGATTAAGAGCCAATTTCATAAAACATATTTAACTTTAATTGTCACTTAAAGTCTTTTTAATTGAAACTTGAGGGGACAATGCATTTCAACAACACAAATTGGGCTTTAAGTTCTCATTAAACTGCAGTTAAGTTAATTGGTCAATATTTGTGGTTTAAATAATTAATTCTGTATTAACGGCTATAATTTTCATATTGAAAGAGGAATGATGGATTTCATACTTGAAAATGATGGTTTCTTACCAAGACAGACGAGGATAAATTATTATCAGTAAGTTATGTTTTTATGGAAATACAAATTCTAAATTAAATTTATTTTCACGCTATTTAACTCATCGTTCACAACAGGTTTTTATAAATGGGAAATATTCAAAATCTTTAAAGTGAATCTTTTATTGTTCTATTTACGACTAATTACTGTATGTACATACCTTCAAATATTAATGGGACTAGTATTCTGTTTGAAGATGATACTACACTTCTTTGCTTTAGTAATAGTCTCGACACTCTCAGAACATCAATGAATATTCAAAGAAAATGGCTACCTGTTGGTTTCAATATAATGTCCTTCGGATTGGTTGGATTCAACTATGACCTCCATTAACATACAATTAATAAATCTAGGTACGTTCTCAAATAAAAAATAAATTGGGTCGATGAAATAATAAACCTCTCATTATCTGTAATATCTAGACTCTAGAGTTTCTTTATAATGGGAGTTGAGACGTTGCTTGGTGTCTGAACTTACCAACTTTTTTTTTTTAATTTATTGAGTATGCCCCAATGAGTAGGTATAACTCATATGTAGGAGCTATACAAGAAAACACACACACACACACACACACACACACACACACACACACATATATATATATATATATATATATATATGTTATACAATGTAATTGAAAACGTCATGAAACTATAGTCTGTGAAAACAAACAATACCTAACACAAGCATTTATTAAAAAAAGAAAGCAAAATAAGAACAAATAATAAGATGACATAAAGTTTTGGGCAGAAATAAGAAAAAGTTTGAAACCATGAAATAAATAAATCAACTGAGAATTAAAATAAATAATCTTATCAAAAACGTACTTTTAAAACAATTCTTAAAACACCGGCAATTTGGTAAAATTGTATATTCTAAAGGAAGTTGGTTAAAAGTTGTTGTTAAAAAAGGGTTAAATCCTTTCGTTCCATAAGTTACTGAGCTATGCTGAGAAAAAAATATATAATGTCTTTTTGTCTTGTTAAATAAGTATGTATATCTTTATTAAACTGAAATGTAACATTGCTATGTATTAAATTGTTAATAACTTTGTACATGAAAATGGCAGCACCTAATTTGATAATTGATTCAACTGGCAGAACGAAAGAAAATTGATATATATAAATTTTTTTTATTTTATTTTATTGGGTTATTTTACGACGCTGTATCAACATTTAGGTTATTTAGCGTCTGAATGATATGAAGGTGATAATGCCGGTGAAATGAGTCCGGGGTCCAGCACCGAAAGTTACCCAACATTTGCTTGTATTGGGTTGAGGGAAAACCCCGGAAAAAACCTCAACCAGGTAACTTGCCCCGACCGGGATTCGAACCCGGGCCACCTGGTTTCGCAGCCAGACTCGCTGACCGTTACTCCACGGGTGTGGACATATATATATATATATTTAACTGGACATGACTTGTATCGTCTCAAATGCAGGTAGTAGGGCCGTAAAAGCATTACGAGAGGGGTTCGGCCGGCGCCGTGGATCGTGTCCCGGCATAGCTCAGCTGGAAAGAGCTCTCAGTGCGCAGAGCTGAGAGGTCCTGGGTTCGATTCCCGGTGCCGGTACGAATTTTTCTCGTATTAAATAGTAATAATACATATTAGCTACTTCATAGTAGCAGTGTAGTATTCAATGAGGTGGGCGAGACCTCATACAAAATGAATATGTGATATATTTAACTGAAGTCAAATAATGAAAACCCAATAAATTTCTTAAAGCTCCATTTTGAATAATTTGTAAAGGTCTCAAAGCAGTTTTCTTATTATGTCCCCAAATAAATGACATATACATTAAATGAGAATGGATAAAAGTATAATATACTTATTATTAAAATTTGTAATAATTTGGTAGCACTGAAAATGGGAAAACAAATCTCCTATGAGAAGTAAAAACCATATAGCCTACTATATACAGATATTAAACGAGTTTGATACATAATTTTATAACATATTATATTATTTTATAATAGGCCTATAATTTAATTTATTATGTATAAGTAATACATAAAATTATTGTTGCAGCTAGTTTATTACTGAAGAATAAGGAAAATCTGTTAACCTGTATTTACTAGAAGCAAAGCGGTTGTAGGCCTAAGTTCTTACTGGATTATGAAATAAGATAGGTGATGTTTGAATCCCGTATCTCAACTCATATTCAATTATTATCAAGAAACTCTACTACACATCTGTCCACAGAGGAGAGAACTTGTTAAGACAAAAAGTGATGGTCGGTAATTTACCCACAGTCTTCTGAATAAACAATGAGTTTCCTTTACGTGCCGAAAATCCACAACACAAAACTCTGCTCAATATCCCTTGCGGGTAATCTTTCAAAATATATTGCCCCTTTAAAGTCAACCTCCTGTACTTCAATAGTCTGTGTTGCTGACATTTCACACGCCTGATGTAGGACTACGTACATTCATAATCTAGTCATTTCCCATTTCAAGGATGTGCAGTCTGAAGTAGCGATTTATAGATCAATTTACAGCGAAATAATGTGGACGACCCAATATGCACTCGTCACGCTCTAATAATTCGACCCATCAATAATAGAGGTCGGAAATAAACGGAAATGAGATATGCAATGAGAAATGAACCGAATCAGTCGGCTACGCTATGGTGACATTTTGCCAAACGATATTTCCTCGTTCTACGTAATGCTGTTGCGAAAGGAACTTCCTTGTTATGGAAGGAAGTCTACAAGGATAACTGGATAAATATATTATCTAAACAAGGAAAGTAATACACATTGTAAACAGTTCTTTGTTTATTTAGGCGTACCTAGCAGCTGCGTTGACCTCTCAAGACTGAAGTGGAGATTTCATGTTGCATTGAAAAGCAGTCATGATTTCGAAACCCTCATCGAACGTGGGTGTTGGCCCACTGTCAGTGCGATATTTTATGATTAGGACTCGGATATTTTGCATTATTAAGTGCATAATACAGAGTGTCCTAAATCAGCGTTTCTCAAACTATTTTGAAGTGGGGACCACTTTTTTAAGTCAGGACAGTTCCGCGGACCACCTTACTCTTGTTCCCTTCGAAAGCAAATTTATAATTTTATAGCATATTTTAATATCAGTATACCTATATTTACCTATATTTTAAAATATAATTAATTAATTATAATATTTTTGTAATTATATTTTTGTAGCCAATCACAAGTAACTTATTACAAATTCTGTGCATTGTTGATTCATCGCTTGCCTATTAGCAGTTAGTTGTTTGAAATCCTTCTTATGTGATACACACTAGTAATTGCCTATGTATCTGTTAAATAGTGCCCATCATAAAAATAATGAAAAAAAAAACTGGCTTCGATCCGGATCTTTGAAAACTAAGGAACATGATAATTAGGCAGTGCCAATAGTGCAGAAGCTGTGTGTGAAGAAATATATTAATTACAGTGCCATTAAAGAAATATCTAGTCCTAGTGGTAGCTACTCGAAGAAAAAATACTTTCGTAAATATGACAAGAATTATTTCGAACTGGATTTACTTGGTGTGGCAATAAGAGTGAACCAAAACCTCGGTGCACTGTTTGTTACGGAGTGCTTTCAAACGAGTGTATGAAACCCGCGAAATTGAAACGGCACTTAGAGATGAAACACACAAGTGTAAAAAGTAAACCTGTTGTATTTTAAAATAGGCTGAGTCTAAAATTTCTTATATCGTCATCCGGAAAAACAAATAAAAAATTAATACAGAAACATGCCCGATTTTCAACAAGTAAAGATGCAATTTGGCAAGTTCTATTATTGGTGTACGACATACATTATGTGCCCATTTCAACGTGCAGACTGGGTGTTGACAAAACTATTAAGAAAGTCATTAATACAGTACATGAAAAGATCGGTACTTTGGTCCTCTGTTATGAATTCGGGTGCTCCCTGGCTGGGTTACAGGCCCGGCGCCAGATATACAGGGGAAAAATGGAGTGGAACGCCACGTTCATAGTGCTTTAAATCCCTCTTTTGTTGCTGAGAGTAGAGTGGGAAGTGGGTAGACCGGTAAGGTAAGAAATTTCATAAAATATCAGTACTGGAAGAAAAAGTGAAAGGCGATTGCCATGTGTCATTTTCAAACTCTGAGATTTTCAGCTATAGTGTGATACGCAATTCGTTTTAATCGTATTTTTTCATCTGTTTTTTGAAGGACCACAAGGGCAGAACTCGAGGACCACAGGTGGTTCGCGGACCATAGTTTGAGAAACGCTGTCCTAAATTGATTTATACACATTTTAATACACTATTTCTCAGCAACGAGATGAAACAGAAATATGATTTTTGCGGTTTTGTATTCCTTAAGTCCGTACATGTTCAAAATGGCCCTCTTCCGCCACAGTACACTCCCAACAACGACGGACAACAGCGGAATACCAACTGGATTGTTGCTAATGGAATATCATTACAGGTATGTTCAATCTGAACTCTCAGTTCCTCCAGTGTTTGTGGTTTTGTAGCGTACACTGTGTCCTTTAGAGCTCCCCATAGGTAGAAGTCTGGCGGGGTTAAATCCAGAGATCGAGGCGGAAACTCCGCAGCACTTCCTCTTCGTCCTGTCAATCGCTGGGTCGTCCTCATTTAGTGCGTGGACAAGTCTCGGAATGTAAAGCTTCCATTTTTGAGCTCGCAAAATTCCATGAACACTGGATTTGCTGATACCGATCTCACGAGAACATTGCCTCATTGACTTCTTATGGGATTGTGCAAAAGCCTGCATGACTACATCAACACTCTCGTTATCGGTGGAACTTCTCTTTCTCCCGCATTGTCCTTTCAACACATCTTGCACCGTTAAGTCAACTTCAAACTTGTCTCTGATTCTTGTGATAGTTAACCTTGTTGGTGGTTGTGTTCCAAATTCAACCCTCCAACGTAGTTGAACCTCAACAAAATTCTCCACTTTCCAATAACATTTACGTTCATCGAACGATAATTGCACCGCCATATTTGTGTATAAACAGATGAACATTTTTCCATGCTTTCCATTGCCTTTTGAATCCTAAACCACAAAAATCGTATTTCTATCTCATTTATTTGCTGTGAAATAGTATTTCAAAGAGTGTATACATCAATTTGGAACACTCTGTATGTATGTATGTAATTATGCTATTTAAGACAGGGATATATGCATTAACGATATGGATCATATGGAGAGGCTAAGAAGAAGGCAGAAAATAGGAAAAATTGGAGAAAGCTGGGTTTACTGTGAAAGATTTGCCCTTTGGCAGAACACGTTGAGTGAGAGTGAGTGAGTGAGTGAGTGAGTGAGTGAGTGAGTGAGTGAGTGAGTGAGTGAGTGAGTGAGTGAGTGAATGCATTAACAACCTATAAAATATGTACTATCCAAAACTTCTAAAAAAAGATAACATCATGAAAAAATCGGATTTAAGTTCTTTGTCATCATTATTTCTGTCACTGAAAATCTAAGTTAACAAATACCAGAAATATAAAAATGTAACATTGTAAAACTCACTTGAGGTCCACACCTGTGGAGTAACGGTCAGCGCGTCTGGCCGTGAAACCAGGTGGCCCGGGTTCGAATCCCGGTCGGGGCAAGTTACCTGGTTGAGGTTTTTTCTGGGGTTTTCCCTCAACCCAGTACGAGCAAATGCTGGGTAACTTTCGGTGCTGGACCCCGGACTCATTTCACCGGCATTATCACCATATCATTCAGACGCTAAATAACCTAGATGTTGATACAGCGTCGTAAAACAACCCAATAAAAAAAACTCACTTGAGTTACTGAACAGCAACTACTACTATGGTAGTTCGAAACCAAATTGATTCTTTCCATCACAGTGAACAACATTCATCATTTTAAAGTTTGAAAACAAAATGATTCTCCGTTGCTAGTAAAAAATTGATTTGTATTGAGGAAAACAACGTTAAGCTACGGTACAACAGACAGTGCTGGAGCATATTTCTGCTGTGCCTGGGAAAAGTGACAGAAGTCAGTTTCCACAAACCTTTTTCGATAATTTATTGACAACTTACACTGGTTTATGTCGATTTGATTTTTTTCTGTATGAATTATTGTAATGGGAGAAATACTTATGTCTCTTTTTCCAAGCGAGCAGATGTTCCGTAAGTTGTCAATAAATTATCAAAAAAGGTTTGTGGAAACTGACTTGTGTCACTTTTCCCAGACACTGCAGAATTAAAGCTTGCGATTTCTTCCAGTGACAATATTTCTTGAATGTCTGACAATAGAAGCTAAAATAATTTCTGATTACTGCTTGTACTATTTAGGTGTCTCTTAACTTTAAATATGGTACTAACAATAACATGTTTAATTATTACTTATTAATTTATTACTAAGTAATAAATAAAACTAATAATTAATAAAATAATAAATAATATTTTAAAAGTATCTTTTTGTAAAACTAGCAATTTCTGCAACTTAACACTACAAATTTTTCCCCTGTTATTGCCTATCTAGTAATACCTCTTAACTTAAACATGGTACTAAAAATGTTGTTTAAATAATATTATTAATAATTTAATAAAAATATTTTTAAACATTTTTCTCTAAAAATCGCAAAATATGTATCATAACGAATACTCTAAATATTACGCAATTATGAAAATATCCAATAACATGTAAAAATATGAACTGTAAAATTACATTGTCTAAATTGGTAAACATTGTCGGGTGCATATTATAATAGTGTGATCTGCATATGTTTTAATCAAACAGAAAATAGTAATATGCGTTACAAGAGCGGTATGTTGAAGTTTTCATGTTCGAGGAAAAGTTTGAAAAAGCGAAACGTAGTTGAGCTTTTTTAATTTTCCGAGAATTGAAAGAAAACATACCGCTCGTGTATCGTACATTATTTTGTACGAAGATCGTTTATTACATACCTGAAAGAGGCATTTCTAATTAGTTGCAATGAAATCTCCATCTTGGTTTCTGTTCAATGACTGCAATTTTGGAAAACAAAAATATCTATCTTCAACATTGTTGCTTTAAAATGTTTTCTGTGTTTACTATACTCCAGCAGGCCGTGATATAGGTCTGTCTTTTTTTTCCCCCAGTCTATAAATGCGAACTTAAAACAAACGGCTTCCTTAATGTTACATGCATCACGAAATGCAGTAACTTTAGTGGAGCTGTAGAGTTTATTTAATTTTTGCAAATATTTAAAAACAATAATTAACATTGCAATTTAGGTGGAATTGCAGTGGTAAGTTTCCAATTTATAATTATTACTATATTGAACGTCTCTAAAAATAATATGTTAAAAGCCTAAAGCAGTAAAATCAATATGTCACTTAAGCGGTAAGAAGAGGGAAATTGTTGTGTGTGTTCGGTTGGGAATACTGAATGTGGAATTTTAGACTTTCCGCGGGTTGGTTTTGTGCGGAAACCAAGCAAATACGCACGATCTCGCACAAAAAGTTATTACATAACTATCCTAGCCGTATTTACGGTATTACCCCAGATGGAAAACTTGTACTTATCATTAGGACAAGGAAGAATTCGTATAAAAATTACAAAAAGCTTTGCAAAATAACTTACAAAGAAAATAAAATAAAAAATAAATAAATCCATACCATTATTTTTCTCGCGGTATATGGTATTCAAATCATTCTAACCTATCCGATGAAATTTTTTCCCCCTTTCTTAAGTGTAAATGAGCAGAAACGCTACTAAGGTGTAAATTTTTCTGACATTTTGTATATTCGATTCCCTAACCGTTTCAAATGTATATCATTTTACCTTTTAGGTGTGTTTCCAAAATGTAATACGCTTTGTTAAATCTGGCAACTTTTCATAAGGGAAGCTAAATTTATATTACAATAATAGCTACTGTTACTGTCGCTACTATGGTTCAGTCGGCTAAGGCGCTTGCATGCCAATCTGGAGTTGCGCCCTGACTTTGTGAATCTGTTTTATTTGAAATACTAGCCGTACCCGTGCGCTCCGCTGCACCTGTTAGAAATAAATATAAAGTAATTACATAATTAAAATAGCACGTTTGATCCAGGGAACAACTTTTACAACAGCGCAAGATAATCTGCTTCGCTCATTACCCAATTTTTTTTGCATTGCATTTATTGCATATATATATATATATATATATATATATATATATATATATATATATATATAATGTATTTTAACACGATTCAATTGAGCATAGTTAAAATTTGAATTATAAAATAATGGATTGCTAAGCTAACGTACTATTACTGCATACTAAATCAATACACTCTTGTTGTTCGTTAATTCTCTGAGATTAAAATGAGTGTACATAAATATTATTTTAAGAAATACAGAAAACGAATGTACAAAATAGCCTATCAAATTTTCTGTGCATAAGAAGCTATTTTAATCTTACCTGTCCTCGATTTACTCAGACGTTACTGTAATAACATTATAGCATTATGTCCATCTAGAGAAACTACACTTTCCAATGGTGAAATAATAATTAATTATACAAATCGGTTAATTTAGCTTCTGATATTACTTCATACAAACACAGAAACATTCTCTGTAGGCTATGTTTAATAGCTTTCGATTGTTGATGTCCAAGGCCCCTGTTTCGATTGTTGTTGTCCAAGGCCCCTTATAGACGAAGTCATTTTATTCTTAATTCATTGCACCGTCTTAGATGGCGTTATTTTAATTTTAAAACTTATTTATCTCATTAAATATCAGTCCTATCAAAATGTTGTAAAGAATAAAACTTATCGGAAATCATTTTTTAAGAAACGTTTGTTATGTAACATTTTTCACAAGAATCAATAATAAGCGAGATATTTCGATTAATTTAATTCAGGTCCCCTTATAACCCCCTTTTAAATAAAGTATTTTGAATGCCATATAGCCTAAAATCTAAGTTACAACGAACTTAATTTATATTCCAATTTTCATATAAATCGGTTCAGCTATTATCGTGTGAAAAGGTAACAAACATACAGACAGACATACAAACAAAAATTTCAAAAATGCGATTTTCGGTTTCAGGGTGGTTAATTATATATGTTAGTACCAGTTATTTTTGGAAAATCGAAAATTACCAGAAAAATTTTGTCTACAGATTTATTATTAATATAGATTATAGTATAAGTAAAATGAAATTTGTATAGTTACAGGAGAAACTATCACCTTGCTATCTTGAACACGACAGTGTTACCCCAGTCAACAACGTGTAAAGAAAAGCCTTAACACTGATCTACCAGACCCTGGTACACAGCCATTCAACCCACCTTACGCTGAGTTGACACTGCAGAAGTCAAATTGTTATACAGAGAACATAGAGTGAAGATATTCATCACTTCAAATTAACGGAGTGTAACTTGAGTACGTGCAACGTTGGGAATGCATGCCAGATGCATCTACCCGTAAGCTGATCATGAAGCATGTATCGACGGCGTTTGTTAGATGTCCAGCTGGTTATTTACACGAAACGCAGGATGGACTGATCAATCTGACTCTTCATCTATGTGGGTCAACGCTCGCTACTTCTTCTCGAGGCACAGATGCTGACAGACCGGTTGAGATACGCCCTCAAGTATTTCATTCAACAACTCTAATAGGACGTCTTCTGTCACAAATCTGGAAAATGAGACAGAGAAGCGTTCCTTCGTGTACACCCAATGGTCTTATCCAGTAATATTTTTCAGGAGAATAAAGGCCGATTTGTCCCGCGCCGTGGCGTAGTGGTCTAAGGCAGTGATGTTAAAGCAAGCGCATTTTTCTGACCTTGGCGTCGTGCGCGGGCATTAAGCGCTAGGTATGCTAGGAGGAATAAGCAGCCTGTTGGATTAAGAAAACAGTGGTGCACAAACTTCAAACGGAACGTGAAATTTTATGTCGTTATTTTTATATGGCTTCTTTCTGTTTGTTATTTTCTATATGGTCTGTAAAACAAAAGTACTAACACCTATTTCTTAGCCTAATATTGCAGTTGTGTTTTAAACGTTAATAACATAATAAAGAGTGAAGAAGGAATATTCACACAAATTCCATAATAACTACAACTATACTGTACTAAGTCAATTAAACATAAAGAAAGTGTTGTTCTAAAGAAAGACACTGAATATGACATGATAAGTTGAAATTGATATTGATGGTATCTTTAACCCTATAAAAGTAATCAAAACAATATTATAGTACAAAGCAAAGTTGTCTAGTTATATGTTTTAACTGTAACTAATATTACATAACAAAACTCTTATCGCATTATGCTTTTAGGTGATATTGGTGCGCAACTTTCTGTTATCGGAATATTAAATTATCTCTAAATCTGCTGAAGCTATGGAGCTGACGTTTTGCTAACACATAGGCACATATATTTTGTTTGTGATGTAACAGTATTTGCTTTGTTAATTCATTTCCTTACAAACATTTTCCACGCGAATATTTTCAAACATTTTAATACACTATCTTCAGTAATACGTATTTACGATATATCAGATTTACGAAAACATTGTTTTACTACCTGTAAGGCTACTAAACAAACATATCTGAAAATTTCACTTTTCTGTAAAAAAGTTGAGAAAATATTAATATTGAATTAAAAAGCAAACTTGTGAAAAATGAGCATTAAAATTAAAACTTACATTCCTATAATGCACTTATACTTCTCAGACAAATCTAAAAATTAACATGGATACAGTTTTAATCAATTCTCTTCCCTTTATCTATTGAGTCAGTGCTGGCCATCCCTGTATATAGCTCGATCAAGCGGCATATACTACCTGTTTCGTCTGTCTCTTTCCTTTCCCTGTAAAGCGCTCAGGCTCTCCTGGGCTCGAAAGCGCGCGCTTGTTTCTATGGGCATCAGTTGACATCACTGGTCTAAGGCATCTTGCTTAGGACTCGCATTACGGAATGCGTGCTGGTTCGAGTCCTCATGGAGGAAGAAATTTTCTCATGAAATTTCGGCCAGTGTTTGGGATCGGTGCCCACCCAGAATCGTGATGCACTTGGGGAGCTATGATAGGTAGCGAAATCCGGTTGCGAAAGCCAGCTATAACGGCTGGGAGGATCATCGTGCTAACCACACGATACCACCATTCTGGTTGGATGATCGTCCACCTCTGCTTCGGTATGTGGGCGTGAGGTAGCAGCCGGCTGGTCGGTCTAGGCCCTTCACAGGCTGAAGCGCCACGGATTATTATAAAGGCCGATTTACACTACTATTAACCACTTTGGTATTTCAGATGACAACTGGCTTACAAAGAAGGCGGACGAGAGTTCAAATCTCGGCGACGACGGAGTTATATTTATTGCGGGCAAAGCCAAAATTGTGAGGGTTTTTTCGAGATTCTTCCGTTTTTTTCCATCACATAAACTTTCTCCACAGTTTCCCTTTTATTATCATCGTTTCGAAAGTAACTGTATGGCATCTCCTGTGTGTGTGTTTTTTTTTTTTTGACGTCAGAACCGGTTTTAAGCCACAGTCGCATTTGTCGCATTTTGCTATTCGACTTCTAAATATGCAACAAACTTTGAATGTAGATGAGCAAAAATGCGACAACCACATTGGACTTCAAAAGCGAAGATGGTAATGGAGAAAATGAAATCAGAGATGTGTTTGAACCAATCTGAATTTAAACGAAATGCCAATGGCATGGGCAATGTTAAAAAAGGTATTGAGCAATAGATGTTCAGGAATGGATTTCAAAGAGTTGGTGCATTCATGTAAGTTAAGTGAACAATTTTTTCTAATTGATTTATACAATACCATCGCATACTGTAAATTGTGAGCGAGGATTTAGTTGCATGGATCTTGTAAAAACTAGAATTAGAAACCGCCTTTCAGTAAAAAGAGTTAGCACTCAGATAACAATAAATCTTGAAGGGCCTACTAATTTGAAATTGTTAGTAAAATACATTTTTCTTTACTTTAAGGGTAAAAGAATATTAAAAATAGAGAACAAACTATTCAGAAATATCATTTCTTTAATTGGCTAGTGTTCTGAATACGATGAAAGAGTAATGGAACGGAGAAAAATTCTCTCCAGCGCCGGGATTTGAACCCGGGTTTTCAGCTCTACGTGCTGATGCTTTATCCACTAAGCCACACCGGATACCCACCCCGGCGTCGGACAGAATTGTCTCAGATTAAGTTCCAACTCTTAGGCTCCCTCTAGTGGCCGCCCTCTGCACAACGTCATAGATGTCTATGAACGTACGACTGAAGTCCACACATGTGCTGAGGTGCACTCGTTATGAGTGACTAGTTGGCAGGGATCCGACGGGATAAGCGCCGTCTTAAATCACGAAGAGAATTTTTCTCTGTTCCATTACTCTTTCATCATATGATGACGCAGAATATCTGCATGGAAATATCATATGTACTTCGGTACATTAAAATAATATATAGTGTTCTGAAGCTAAAAATGTGTTGTCAGTTGCTTTGTATAGATTTTGTTTTTTAACTTTTGACTAAAAATGACATCATTCTTACGCACTTATCACAAAAATTGTTACAAATCATACGACTTTAGGAACTTGATTCTTTACAGTTTAATAATGCATCCTAATCTACAGTCTTGAAGAATTTGCAAGTGGCGTGATTTGTAACAATTGTTGCGATAAATGCGTAAGAAAATGTAATTTTGTAGTTAAAAATCGAAAAAAAAAAAATTCAGTGCGAAGCAACTATGGAATTCACAACACATTTTTAGCTTCAGAATATTAGCTAATTAAAGAAATGATACTCCTAAATAGTTCATTCTTTATCATTCTTTTACCCTTGAAACTCAAGAATAATGGTATTTTACAAACAACCTCAAATTGGTGTAACTCTGAAAGTATTGAGAATAAGACAATTAATGTTTAGATGACATTTTTTGTTCAGGATGTCTTCGGAATTAAGCTCTGTAAGGAACGCTAAATCATCGTGAAACACCCTGTATACTGTATATTGAAAAGTATATGCTGACAAGGGACATCCTTGTCTTAATTCTTGTTTTATGGTTCTGTATTCTCAAATGACATCGCTGAATTTAATTTGTATGGTATAGTTTTCATAAGTATTAGGGATGTTTTGAAGTAGAATGTTTGGTATATTCTTGTTCTGTAGAATTTAAAAAAGTTTGGATCTCTTTAACATATCGAATGTTTTAGTGAAATCTACAAAATTTAAATGTGTTTCAAAATTGAATTCTTTTCTTTTTTTCATGCAGTAGTTTGACAGAGAATGCTGAATCTATACAAGATCTACCTTTCGGAAATCCGTTTTCACATACAATAATAGTAATACTTGCTTACTTACTGGCTTTTAAGGAACCCGGAGGTTCATTGCCGCCCTCACATTAGCCCGCCATTGGTCCCTATCCTGAGCAAGATTAATCCAGTCTCTATCATCATATCCCACCTCTCTCAAATCCATTTTAATATTATCTTCCCATCTACGTCTCGGCCTCCCTAAAGGTCTTTTTCCCTCCGGCCTCCCAACTAACACCCTATATGCATTTCTGGATTCGCCCATACGTGCTACATGCCCTGCCCATCTCAAAGTCTGGATTTAATGTTCCTAATTATGTCAGGTGAAGAATACAATGCGTGCAGCTCTGCGTTGTGTAACTTTCTCCATTCTCCTGTAGCTTCATCCCGCTTAGCCCCAAATATTTTCCTAAGCACATTATTCTCAAACACCCTTAACCTATGTTCTTCTCTCAAAGTGAGAGTCCAAGTTTCACAACCATACAGAAGAACCGGTAATATAACTGTTTTATAAATTCTAACTTTCAGATTTTTTGAAAGCAGACTGGATGATAAAAGCTTCTCAACAGAATAACAACACGCATTTCCTATATTTATTCTGCGTTTAATTTCCTCCCGAGTATCATTTATATTTGTTACTGTTGCTCCAAGATATTTGAATTTTTCCACCTCTTCGAAGGATAAATCTCCATTTTTTATATTTCCATTTCGTACAGTCACGAGACATAATCATATACTTTGTCTTTTCGGGATTTACTTCCAAACCGATCGCTTTACTTGCTTCAAGTAAAATTTCCGTGTTTTCCCTAATCGTTTGTGTATTTTCTCCTAACATATTCACGTCATCCGCATAGACAAGAAGCTGATGTAACCCGTTCAAATCCAAACCCTGCCTGTTATCCTGAACTTTCCTAATGGCATATTCTAAAGCGAAGTTAAAAAGTAAAGGTGATAGTACATCCCCCTGCTTTAGGCCGCAGTGAATTGGAAGATGATAATAATAATAATAATAATAATAATAATAATAATAATAATAATAATAATAATTCAAACAAACCAAGTTGATTTGTGTTCTAATAGCGTTGTTCAAAAGTATCTACTATAAAAGTCGATCCATCTAATAACGATTCAAATATTTTAACTAAATTTTTTATTTTAATTGAATCTCCACTTGTCTGTTACTGCTTTTTCCTCTTAAACTCTTTATAAGAACGTCTTCAATGTTTATGGCTTTACTATCTCCACATTCCTATCCCTGCTCATGCAATGCCGATACATAAAAATATTGAAACTGCCATAATTTCATATCTCCACCATACATGTACAAATATAAGAAGAGAGTGCGTGCCTTTACTGTTATTCAAAACATTTCCAAAAAATGTACCATTGCTTCAGTTCTTGCTAGAAATATATTTTTCTCTAGCATTAATTCCAGCAGTAGCAGTAGTAGGTGTTTATCAGCGGGAAATGCTTGGTTTAACCCCCCGCTAGCTTCACAAATTTAAATACAACCAGAAAAAAAACTCTCTACTCTTCATAAAGTAGCGTGTAGCAACTTTTACTGATTTACTCGAACAGGGCAGGGCCTTGGATCGTGGCCCACCACAACTCACGTATGAATTGGACCTGTCAACGCCACTTATCGGCTTCCCTCCCTCCGCGGTCACAGTGAACGCCCATAAAGTGTTAAAAACCTACTTCATATCTTGTAAGCAGTAATTTATGTTCTTGCATACCATCGTGGAAACGGGAGGTCAGGATTGTTACTTCTGTTGCAATTATACAAGACAAATTAGGGAGAGCATACTAATATATTGCAGCGTTTTGGAAAATGTATTCAGAAAAATGAACTGGAACAAGCAACAGGGAATAAACATAAACGGAAGACACCTAACAGACCTAAGATTCGCGGACGACGTAGTCCTGTTCGCAAAAACACCAGAAGAACTACAGTCAATGCTCCAACAACTCTGTACACAAAGCAAAACCGCAGGTCTATCAATGAACATGACAAAAACACAGCTGATGACAAACAGACAAGAAATCCCCATCTCAATTGACGGAACAACGCTACCATATGCAACGGAATACACATACCTAGGCCAACTAATTTCCTTTAAAGACAAGACTGGAAAAGAAATAAGAAGAAGAATATCCTTAGCTTGGAAATCCTTCTGGTTCCTCCAGTTCATACTCCTGGACAAGACAATCAGCAGAAGACTCAAATTCGAAGTACTACAAACCTGCGTCTACCCAACACTACTTTATGGATGCCAAACATGGTCGACAACAAACAGACAGATGAATGCGCTAGAAATATGCCAAAGGAAAATGGAACGAAAGACATTGGGAATAACTATGAGAGACAGAATTTCCAATGATTCGCTGTCCCAAATGGCATCAACAACAAACGTCACACAAAGAGCAAACAAATTGAAGTGGAAGTGGGGAGGCCACATCGCGCGGATGAAAGACGAAAGATGGACACACAGAGCCACCATGTGGGACCCGCGCACAGGAGACCGGCACAGAGGCAGACCAAGGAAGAGGTGGGCAGACTTCTACACAACACAAGCAGGCCAGCAATGGTCCAGAATAGCAAGAAGCAGGGGAACATGGAGAACAATTGGAAGTCGACTACAAACGAAGACAGTGCCAGCCACAAACAACATCCCAAGTTGACTCAGTGAAAGTGCATATAATAAAAGTGTTAGTGAAATCAAATTAATCAAAGTGACAGCGAAATCAACTCCAACCAGACAAAGAAACACTAGACACAACCTAACGCGGAGTAGCTCACCGCGTTAGTGAAACAGAGCTACCCTCTAGCAGGAGGCCTTTGCCCTTCAAGGGACACATTAGGCTATTATTATTATTATTATTATTATTATTATTATTATTATTATTATTATTATTATTATTATTATATATTGCTGCGCGTCGTAAGAAGGATTGAAATAGAGATGATTCGTGCAATATAGTGTTAATGAAAAATATTTATGTGTTATAATTATGCAATAAAATCTATATGTTGAGAATATACAAACTACACCTTTTAGGATAAAAATTTCAGTGCATTTACAAAAAAATAACATTAATTTGGTTCAAGGTTTTTAATTGTATTTTTAGTACAAACAGAAATAATATACCGATTCACGTAAATAACACTGTATCACGAGTTCCTTTTCCTCATTGTGATTATTATTATTATTATTATTATTATTATTATTATTATTATTATTATTATTATTATTATTACTAGCCGTACCCGTGCGCTCCGCTGCACCCGTTACAAATAAATATAAAGTAATTCTATAATTAAAATAGGACATTTGATCCAGGGAACATTCGTGTTTGATGGAAGGATAAATCATTTATTATGTTACTTAAATTAAATTGAATTAAAAAATTAAAATGCGATCATTTTGATCCAGAGACCACTCACTTGGTCATAAAAATTAGTTTAGGAAATACAGGAACCGAATGTACAGAATAGCCTATCAAGTTTTCTGTGCATAAGAATCTATTTTAATCTTACCTGTCCTCGATTCGCTCAGAAGTGATTGTGATAACATTATAGCATTATGTCCGTCTAGAGAAACTACACTTTCCAATGGTGAATTAATAATTAATTATACAAATCGGTTAATTTAGCTTCCGATATTACTTCATAGAAACGCAGAAACATTCTCTGTAGGCTATCTTTCATAGCTTTCGATTGTTGCTGTCCAAGACCCCTTATAGACGAAGTCATTTGTTTTTTAATTCACTACACGGCCTCAGATGGCAGTTATTTTAATTTTAAAACTCATTTATCTCATTAAATATCAGTCCTATCAAAATTTTTCGAAGAATTAAACTTATCGGAAATCATTTTTAAAGAAACTTTTGTTATGTAACATTGTTCATAAAAATCAATAATAAGCGAGATATTTCGATTTATTTAATTCAGGCCCCCTTATAACCCCCCTTTTAAATAATGTATTTTGAATGCCATATAGCCTAAAATCTAAGTTACAACGTTCTTAATTTATATTCCAATTTTCATCGAAATCCGTTCAGCCATTTTCGCGTGAAAAGGTAACAAACATCCAGACAGACAGACAGACAGACATACAAACAAAAATTTCAAAAAAGCGATTTTCGGTTTCAGGGTGGTTAATTATATATGTTAGGACCAATTATTTTTGGAAAATCGAAAATTACCAGAAAAATTTCGGCTACAGATATATTATTAGTATAGATGATGATTATTATTATTATTATTATTATTATTATTATTATTATTATTAATTTTACCTATCTTTAAGAAGGGGGATAAGACTAACTATACTAATTTCGAGGAATATCACTTTTATGCAAATCTAGTCTTTCAGGTGAAGCTCCCTGTAAAGCAGATTTGAATAATTTCAAGGGAAAAATTGTTCCGGGGCCGGGTATCGATCCCGGGACCTCTGGTTGAACGTACGAGCGCTCTACCACTGAGCTACCCGGGAACTCCACCCGACACAGTCTCAACCTTTCCCTTTATATCCACACATCTCGCGTGGGCTGACGAAACGCCAGAGACCCACAAAGAGTGGACACAATCTCTGTGTGACTTGGAATTGTGGTTTTCTGTTAACGTACACAGTAACGTATATATTATGCAAATCTAGTCTTTCAGGTGAAGCTCCCTGTAAAGCAGATTTGAATAACTTCAAGGGAAAAATTGTTCCGGGGCCGGTTATCGATCCCGGGACCTCTGGTTGAACGTACCAGCGCTCTACCACTGAGCTACCCGGGGACTCCACCCGACACCGTCTCAACCTTTCCCTTTATATCCACACAACTCGCGTGGGCTGACGAAACGCCAGAGACCCACAACGAGTGCACACAATCTCTGTGTGACTTGGAATTGTGGTTTTCTGTTAACGTACACAGTAACGTATAGGCCTATATTATGCAAATCTAGTCTTTCAGGTGAAGCTCCCTGTAAAGCACATTTGAATAATTTCAAGGGAAAAATTGTTCCGGGGCCGGGTATCGATCCCGGGACCTCTGGTTGAACGTACCAGCGCTCTATTATTCAATATCACTTTTGTTGACGTCGTACAAAATTTTGTCCAATATTTTCTTGAGAAGATTAACTCATCTGGAGTACCTCAGGGTAGTATTTTGGGACCGCTGCTTTATATTCTATATACATCGGATTTTCCAACTCAAGATCACTTAACAATAGCCCATTTTGCTTATGACGTTGCCATCCTTTGTAAAGGTACTTGTGAATCAGCAGCAGAACAACTGAACATTTTTTGTGAAAAAATTTGCACGTGGTGTAAGTAATGGCGAGTAATTATGAATCCTCAAAAATCAAATTTAGTCATATTTACTTATAAGAGAACCACTGTAAATTATCCAGTAACATTATGTGGTTTAGAAGTACCAATGCCTCAATCTGTCAGATATCTTGGACTAATCTTGGATAGCAAACTTACTTGGCGTAACCACATATCGGCTATTGTTAAAAGAATTAGACACAGAATCTACCTGCTAAAACAGATTATTCAAGACAGGTCTCCATTGCCTCTACACAACAAGAGACTTATCTATATTTCAATTGTGCGCCCTTTGTGGCAATATGGATGTTCAATTTGGGGATCTGCTTCTGCATCACAAATAAGAAGAATACAGGTCATGCAAAATCGCTGTTTGAGGCTGATGTCCGGTGCACCTTGGTATATTAGCAACAAGAACCGGCACGATCTTTGTATTCCTGAGGTGATGGAGGTCCTAAGACAGAGCTACATCAGACTGTATAACTCCTTTCTAAACCACATGAATCCGCTACTTTAAGTCATTATCACTAATCCACCGAAAGATCCAGCACATAGAAGACTAAAAAGAAAACGTCATAGTGATATGAGGCTATAGGGTACTTTTGGGTTTGCTAGTGAGCAATACCCATAAACAAGTGTCAAGTTATTTTATTTTGTACGAGATCGTGCGTATTTGCTTGTTTTCCGCACAGAACTAATACGCGGTAAGTGTGAAATACCACATTCAGTATTCCCAACGTAACGCACATAACAATTTCCCTCTCTTACCGCTTAAGCGCGACATTCATTTTACTGCTTTAGGCTTTTAACATATTATTTTAGAGACGTTTAACATAGTAATAATTATAAATTGGAAACTTACTACTGCAATTTCACCTAAATTGCAATGTTAATTACTGTTTTTAAATATTTGCAAAAATTAAGTAAAGTCTACTACTCCACGAAACTTATTGCATTCCTGATACAAGTAACATTAAGGAAGCCGTGAAAAAATCAACGAGATTCCAGATGCCGATGTTATTATTGCAATATGTTATATAAATAATATTGTTAAAATATTAAAATGAAAAATAAATCATTATATAACCTTACCGTTTGTTTTAAGTTCGCATTTATAGACTGGGTGAAAAAAAAAGACAGACATATATCACGGCCTGCTGGAATATAGTAAACTCAGAAAACATTTTACAGCAACAATGTTCAAGAAAGATATTTTCGTGTTCCGAAGTTGGCGTCATTAAACAGAAACCAACATGGAGATTTAATTGCAACTAATTAGAAATTCGTCTTTCAGGTATGTAATAAACGATCTTCGCACAAAATAATGTACGATACACGAGCGGTATGTTTGTTTTCATGTTCTCGGAAATTAAAAAAAGCTCAACTACGTTTCGCTTTTTCAATCTTTTCCTCGACCATGAAAACGTCAACATACCGCTCTTGTAACGTATATTACTATTATTTTTGTTTTTCCTTTCTCTGTTCTTGTTATTCTCAACCATAATGTATTTATTTATGTACAATAAAGTTTACTACATTATAAAAAAAAAGATTAACTTCATATTTAGTTGAAATTATTGGGAATCGTCAGTGTTTTTAGGCGTAATACATCGACTATTGATCAGATGTTTTGTATTCGACAGATATTGGAGAAAAAAAGGAGAGTATAAGGGTACAGTACATCGGTTATTCATAGATTTCAAAAACGCATAGGCCTATGACTCGGTTAAGAGAGAAGTTTTATATGATATTCTTATTGAATTTGGTATTCCCAAGAAACTAGCTTTTGTCATCCAGTCTGCTGTCAAAAAAGCTGGAAGTTAGAATTTATATAGGTTATTTTACGACGATTTATCAACATCTTAGGTTATTTAGCGTCTGAATGAGATGAAGGTGATAATGCCGGTGAAATGAGTCCGGGATCCAGCACCGAAAGTTACCCAACATTTGTTCATATTGGGTTCAGGGAAAACCCCGAAAGAAACCTCAACCAGGTAACTTGTCCCGACCGGAAATCGTACCCGGTCCACCTGGTTTCGCGGTCAGACGCACTAACCGTTACTTCACAGATGTGGACTGAAAGGAAGACACATGCTAGCGAACGACTAGAAAAATCGTCAACATCGGGATCTGACTTGCGATAAACAGGTGTAAAGTTATATTTAACTTTCAATAATAATAATTTTTAGCTTCAGAGCAATAGTAAATTAAAGAAATGATACTTCTGAATGTCCACACCTGTGGAGTAACGGTCAGCGCGTCTGGCTGCGAAACCAGGTGGCCCGGGTTCGAATCCCGGTCGGGGCAAGTTATCTGGTTGAGGTTTTTCCCGGGGTTTTCCCTCAACCCAATACGAGCAAATGCTGGGTAACTTTCGGTGCTGGACCCCGGACTCATTTCACCGGCATTATCACCTTCATATCATTCAGACGCTAAATAACCTAGATGTTGATACAGCTTCGTAAAATAACCCAATAAATACTTCTGAATAGTTAATTTTCTATTTGTAATATTTTTTACCGTTAAAACTAAAGAAAAAAGGTATTTTACAAACAACTTCAAATTAGTGTAACTCTGAAAATATTGAGAATAAGACCCATATTTATACGGGAATTTGAACTTAGAATGTCTTCGGCAATAAGGTCCGTAAGTGGCGGTAACCCTTCGTGAATCACCCTGTATAGAGTTTGAAAATAGTAAAAATGTAACATCCGTGACAACGGAAATGGCTGACAAGTGAAACAAATTAAAGACAAATGTTCACTCATACCTAATCTGCTACAGATCATTAGAATGTTCCGTGTTCGAGAAAGGAACGAGATAAACTTGTACTTAGAAGTAGACAATTAAATTAAGAACAGCAATTCGTAACTTCAGACAGGCGAGTGTTCCAGTATTAATATTGTCTGATAAGATGTTTTAGTCCCCCAATTCCTGCAGGCAAGTAAATAAACTATATAGAATTGAGTTCAGGTTCTCTTTGTATGTTGTAGATTTGTAATTTTTATTTTAAACACTCTTTTCAGAGTGAGAATTTGATCCAAAGGCACATCACTACGCAGTTATATCAATATTAATGTACTCTATTGTGTTCTTGAGGCTTAGATATGGCAAGTTTAATGCCTTTTTATTGTGAGATAAACAACGTAACATGTGTCCTTTAATGCAACGCATTTGTTGGAGCCAGGCGGTCTGCAGAGAAAACACGATAAGTCCGAATAATTATTCATACAATTGTTAGGCTGGAGAAGCGATGTTAGGGTAAAAAAGGAAAAGAAACTCAATCTGTTATATTTTATAAATAGCTAGTCATTTACTTAACGCGAAGTGAACACACATTGCAAGGGATGGGTCTGCATTGTTGAAGTCTGCCGCACTGTATAAGAAAGTGAGGAGCTCATATTTCTAAACTCGCTGATGGCCATTTCTTGTGTGATAAAAAAAAGCCATCTCCATTAACTCTTTATCGTACAGCTTTCTATTCCCACACTATCTATGAGTTTATTTTTTTAGATGCTACAAAATATTTATCCTTATTTATTAAAAGACCGCCAGCGACAAATTACGTATATTTAGACGATGTATCCACGTGTCGTGGACCAAATGAAATACGCGATCAAGATGAAACTCACAGAAACTTGTCTGTAATAATGTTCTCAAATTTGTTTGTTCACTTGTACTCAAAAAGAAATAAGTTTATTACCTTCACTTCAAAAGACGTAAGTATTATCCTAAAATTATAGTATAGTTATGTTCAACAAGTGACAATTTGATCGAAAACTTCTGCTAATATGTCAAACGAAACATTGCACTCCTTGCCATATGGCAGGCATGTCAATTGATGTCCATAGGAGCAAGCGCGCTTTAGAGCTCAGGAGAGCCTGAGCGCTTTACAGCGGAAAGGAAAGAGACAGACGAAAGAGGTAGTATATGCCGCTTAGTCGAGCTATATTCGGGGATGGACAGCACTGATTCAATAGATAAAGGGAAGAGAACTTATTAAAACTGTATCCATGTTAATTTTTAGATTTACCTGAGAAGTATAAGTGCATTATATGAATGTAAGTTTTAATTTTAATCCTCATTTTTCACAAGTTTGATTTTTTTATTCAAAATAAATATTTTCTCAACTTTTCATATAGAAAAGTGAAATTTTCAGGTATAGGCCTATTTATTAGTAGCCTTATAGAATGTTTTCGTAAATCTAATATACCGTAAATCCGTATTACTGAAGATAGTGTATTGAAAATTTTGAAAATATTCGCATGAAAATTGTTTGTAAGGAAATGAATTAACAAAGCAACTACTGTTACATCATAAGTAAAAGATACGTCCCCATGTGTTGTAAAAATGTCAGCTATAGCTTCAGCAGATTTCGAGAAAATATCTTAGTATTCTGATGAAAGGAAGTTGCTCACAAATATCACCTTAAAAACATAATGCGATAAGAGTTTTGTTATGTAGCATTAGTTACACTTAAAACAGATACAGTACCTAGGTAACTTTGCTGTGTACTGTAATATTGTTTTGATTAGTTTATTGATTACTTTTGTAAGGCTAAAGATACCATCAATATAAATTCCAACTTATCATGTCATACTCAAGCTCTTTCTTTGGAATATCACTTTCTTAATGAATGATGTGTTTCATCCACTTAATACAGTATAATTATACTACTATGAAATTTAAGTGAATATTCCTTCTTAACTCTCTATTATGTTATTAAGATTTAAAACACAAGTGCAATATTATGAAATCAGTGTTAGTACTTTTGTTTTACAGACAATATAGATAATATTAAGCAAAAAGAAGCCATATAAAAATAGCGACATAAAATTTCACGTTCCGTTTGAAATTTGTGCACCACTGTTTTCTTAATCCAACAAGTTGCTTATTCATATACACAACCCTTCCTCTTTCCATACTTAGCGCTTGCTGCCCGCGCACGACGTCAAGGTCAGAAAAATGCGCTTGCTTTAACATCACTGCCATATGGTATAATAAACTTCAGTTTTTTGTAGCAAACATACAGTACTTACAAGAAAAGGTGATAACTGAATATCAAGTGATATTATTTATATTGTATTGTAGTGTATTTATTTACATTCCATGGTATTCCTAAAGTGCTGCAGAACAGCGCTTAGAACCGGTTTATATTCGACCGGTCGGCGAACAACCGGCGAGGTTGAAAATCCGACCGAATATCCGATTTTCAAGCGGTTGCGCCTAATGTTTTGCAGGGTAGACAGATCACCAGGTGCACTTCACCATATAAGAACTCTGATGACATTTTCTGACTACACAAATGGAGTAACAATTAAAGGAATTTTACTTTTTCCCAATTAAAAAAAGTGTTAGCTTCAAATAGGCCTTTAATTGATTGGACACTTTGGTACATATATCTTCATAACTGAAATATAAATCAAATAATGAACACCGGTAACAACAGAGGTAATAAACGTAATGCATAGATAAAATCTCACATGTAAACATATGCAAGAATAAAATAAATTATAATTACTTACAAAGTAGAAGAGCAAATATGTACACACTTAATATTGTAACGTTCATACTTTTAACTCAAAATACATAGCTTACCTGTAAATGAGTAATTGTTAATATATCCTATGTCTTTTAATTATTCTAAGTGGATGTATTATTATTTCATTAATAAATCATTTTTAAGCAGATAGAAAGTTATTAATAAAAATGAAAGCACTCTCATTTTAGTTTCATGATTTGTTGCTTTTGACGATACTTAACTGCAATATCTGAATGAATGAATGAATGAATGAATTAATTAATTAATTAATTAATTAATTAATTAATCAATTAATTAATCACACAACCCCCCATGAAACTACTTGGAAGAGTTTTTCATAGTCCATGAGGGATTACAATTGTATTTAAAAAAAATAATGTTATTCAGCTGTCTTTTGGCATGAACACGAAACAGAATTTGATACAATACATACCTAACTATAGAAAGCGTAAAGGGAAAGAGAGTGAAAATGTTGAAGTAGTAAGGAAAAACGAATGACATAATGTAATAGGGTATCGAAGGAAAACAATTACATAGACAACGGCAAACAAGTAACGTTCTAAACGTAAAACAAAAAACGACAGCCAAAAGCAATAAAAAATACGCAAAATATTTATTTATCTTAATTCCTTTACCCTAATTCTGAGAAAGACGCTACACGAATTCATAAGCATGTTCTCAAACTTTAGTTACTTTTGTTTTGTGTTCCCAGATTTCTTTTATGTTTATTCTAGTCTGGTATTTTAGGGTTTCGAAAAATTGGCCCTGTTAGAATGCCAAAATTAATTATTGTATTTTATTCTTAGAGGCTTCAAAACTTTAAAAAGTGTCTTGACACTATTAACAGGCACTGAGGTTCAATCCTTGTAGGGAGATTTATAAAGACTATTACACTTTTACTACGTCATACTACTTTTGACCAATAAAACGGTTCGAAAGGACGTCATTCAACCAATCATGGGTGCTTATCGCTCAATTTTATCGCTTCCCTAGCATTTGTTTAATTTCATTGCTTCCCTAGCATTTGTTCGTTTTGATCACTATAACCCTAGCATTTGTTTCTTTGTTTGTCAACATTTCAAACTGCAAATTCTTTACGGTATTATAAAAATGCTTTGCGATCTGAGCCGTGCCTTCTACCACGGCCGTTTACCTAGTACGTCACTTCATCCGTCAGAGCGCTCTCAGACGTCACAGAATAGATAGCACTATCAATGCCTTCATTTGTTCTTTCCAAATAATCCTATTGGCCGGGTCATTACGTCGCACGAGGATAGAGGGGGAGAGAGTTTACCTGTTTTAACGGAGATACACTGAACGTCACTTGGGTTCCGGTACGCGGCAGATACACTTAACAAGATTTAGGCTCTCGTACGCGGGAGATATTCGGAAACAATTGGCTCAGATTCAAGCTCTCGTACGCGACAGAAACATTTAACAAGACTTAGCATTTTAGTACGCGGCAGATATAGACAACGTGACTCGGGCTTTGTACGTGCTGGAGATAGATCAGTGGAGTAGCTAAATTGCGTCATGTGTGCTTGGGATTTTAGTGGATCGTAGTTTGAAATATCGCTTGCTAGTGATACGTCTTGGGGGCAAGTTTTAGTATTTGCATCGAGTAACATATTTGTGAGATATATGTGTTTGAGGTAAATTGTATCGGGAATTATGTAAGGAGATATGATTTGAAATGTGAGTTCATGTTCCGAGACGGTTAGAGTGATAAGGCAGCGATTACGGTCTCACATATGGTTTTAGTGTTTTCTCTGCTCCATTTTGATTGTCGCTTTCCTTCGCCGCTATTTTCTTGTCATGTGCGTCGAGTTTAGTTGCTATTTAAATGATCCTTGAAATTGGAATTATCGTCCGTTACTTATTACGTGTATCTGTCTCCATTCCCTCTCTCTCTCCGTTGGGTGTTCATTTTGTAAAGTGCAGAGAATTGTGTTAGTGCTATTTGCACAGTTTATGTGACCATATGTGCAATGGGTAATGTATAGTGATCTGTCATGTAATGCCTTATGCTGGGTAGAGATTGTCTCTTATTGAGTGTACATGTATTTTTAGTTTGGTTAGTCAGACTGAGTGGTATCTATGGTCGAATGGATCATGTATTAAGTTAATGTGCTGGCTGGGTGTTGTGTTCATATTCATATTCAGATAGTTAATATATATATATATATATATATATATATATATATATATATATATATATATTTAAAGAGTGGTTCATGAACATATGGTTAATAAGTTAGTCACTGATGGTCGGGAGAGGCCATATTAGATGGTTTAATCACTTATACGTGTGTTGGCCTCAGCCTTGTGTTACATGATTTACATATCCTGGGGAAATCATTTCAGATTAGTTTGCCCTATTTTCACTCATCTATTTCATGTTTATTGTTATTTCATTTTTCATTTATGTACATTGTTATATTTGTTTTACAAATTCACGCTATTCATTTCTAAAAGTCTTCCACTGTGCACATCCAATCCTTTCAATGTGCCGTCCACCTGGCGAAAGCAGCCAATATAAGAAAGATAAAGAGGAGGAGTGGATGATCGTACCACCGCCCTCACAGATCGTAATTTGTTTCCCACATAGATAGTCGACTGAAAATGGCGGCTGCGTTAAAATATTTTGGTGAAGGTAACATTAGTGAAATAGAATTTTAGTAAGTCAATATCTATTTTATTGTATTTGAGTCTTTATTTCTTCTAATCTTTATATGCTTTCTTTTATTTTTATCATCTTCCAACTATTTGTTTCTTTGTTTGCCAACATTTCAAATTGCGAATTCTTACGATACTATAAAACATGCTTTGCTTTCGTCATTTGTTTATTTCTTCTAATCTTTATACACTTTCTTCTAATCGTGTAATAGTCAATTAAATCCCACTCGAGTTTTGATTTTCTCTAGATAAATCAAAACCTCTAGTGAGATTACTGTTGATAATAGCAATATTAATTTGAGAATCTGTTTCAATGTTCTTTCCAATATGACAATTTTGTGTAAATTTTAAAGTTGATATAGCTTTCAGTTTATTTAAAATGTTCTCGTTTTGTGCATAAAAAGCGTATAACCAATTGTTTTTTCAATGAATTTCATTTCTGTTCTTTGAAGTAAAAATATGTCATTATATAATAATAATAATAATAATAATAATAATAATAAAGCTGCGGATTTATGCCTATATGCCTATTTTTATCCCTAACCTAAAGACGCAAGCTTTTATGTTACATATCTATTTTAAGGAATTTTGAGAGTATTATATGCGAATTCTATAGTGCCTATAATTGCCTATTTCACTAGTAAATGCCTATTTGCTTATAAAAGCCTAAAAGTTGCCTAAATATCCGTATCATATATTATACTTGAATTTATTTACCGTTCTATCCATATTTTTTTGAATACGTAATTTGTTTCTTTTTTATCCAGCAGAGGGCAGTGATATAGAACTATCGATAATTCTGTGTGTTACGTTTTACTGCCACCAGAGAGTGGAGAAATCGAATAATTTAAAATCAACCAATAAGAAAAAATGTATTTCGAAAGCCGCGTGAAACATTGGTGGTAGTTCACTGGGGTAGTTGTTTTAAACTGCGTATCTGTTTTATGAGTTTGTTAGTTCAGTATGGAGTTGAGTTTCTGCTGTAGTACATGAAATATACAATACTGTGGAGATATGCCAAAGCAAAAGTCATCAGAAGCACTGATTGGAAAAGACATTCACATTACTGCGTTCCCACTGGTTTGGTCCCCAGCTGAGACTGGAACCCTGAAGTATTGCCCCATCACTTCATGTGAAGTGGAAGGGAGTTTCTCCTAATTTAAGAACATTCTTACAGGCAACAGACATCAGTTATCATTACAACATTTGGACGAATATTTAGTTATTCACTGTCATAATGACATTCCTATAGATACTAGTGTATAATGCTACGCTATGGCCGTGTTAGCCATTAAGAATTAGAAATTGTTAGTGCCTTTTTAAATGCCTATTCTAAAATTTTGAATATCTATTTTGCCTGCCTATTTTAACTGTTTTTAGTGACTAAAAACCCGCAGCTTGATAATAATAATAATAATAATAATAATAATAATAATAATAATAATAATAATAATAATACTTACTTACTTACAAATGGCTTTTAAGAACCCGAAGGTTCATTGCCGCCCTGAACATAAGCCCGCCATCGGTCCCTACCCAGTGCAAGATTAATCCAGTCTCTATCATCACATCCCACCTCCCTCAAATCCATTTTAATATTATCCTCCCATCTACGTCTCGGCCTCCCTAAAGGTCTTTTTCCCTCCGGTCTTCCAACTAACACTCTATATGCATTTCTGGATTCACCCATACGTGCTACATGCCCTGCCCATCTCAAACGTCTGGATTTAATGTTCCTAATTATGTCAGGTGAAGAATACAATGTGTGCAGTTCTGCGTTGTGTAACTTTCTCCATTATCCTGTAACTTCATCCCGCTTACCCCCAAATATTTTCCTAAGCACATTATTCTCAAACACCCTTAACCTATGTTCCTCTCTCAGAGTGAGAGTCCAAGTTTCACAACCATACAGAACAACCGGTAATCTAACTGTTTTATAAATTCTAACTTTCAGATTTTTGGACAGCAGACTGGATGATAAGAGCTTCTCAACCGAATAATAACACGCATTTCCCATATTTATTCTGCGTTTAATTTCCTCCCGAGTGTCATTTATATTTGTTACTGTTGCTCCAAGATATTTGAATTTTTCCACCTCTTCGAAGGATAAATTTCCAGTTTTTATATTTCCATTTCGTACAATATTCTCGTCACGAGACATAATCATATACTTTGTCTTTTAGGGATTTACTTCCAGATCTATCTCTTTATTTGTTTCAAGTAAAATGGCCGTGTTTTCCCTAATCATTTGTGTATTTCCTCCTAACATATTCACGTGATCCGCATAGACAAGAAGTTGATGTAACCCGTTCAATTCCAAACCCTCTCTGTTATCCTGGACTTTCCTAATGGCATACTCTAGAGCAAAGTTAAAAAGTAAAGGTGATAGTGCATCTCCTGGCTTTAGCCCACAGTGAATTGGAAACGCATCAGATAGAAACTGGCCTAAACGGACTCTGCTGTATGTTTCACTGAGACACATTTTAATTAATCTAACTAGTTTCTTGGGAATACCAAATTCAATAAGAATATCATATAAAACTTCTCTCTTAACGGAGTCATATGCCTTTTGGAGATCTATGAATAACTGATGCACTGTACTCTTATACTCCCATTTTTTTCTCCATTATCTGTCGAATACAAAATACCTGGTCAATAGTTGATCTATTACGCCTAAAACCACACTGATGATCCCCAATAATTTCATCTACATAAGGAGTTAATCTTTTCAAAAGAATATTGGACAAAATTTTGTACGTCAACAAAAGTGATATTCCTCGAAAGTTAATACTGTAATTAGTCTTGTCCCCCTTCTTAAAGATAGGTACGATTATGGACTCCTTCCATTGTTATAATAATAATAATAATAATATTAATAATAATAATAATAATAATAATAATCAGGGAAAGGATTTATATGTAAATACATATTTACTTATAAAGCTAATATAATTTATATTTTGCATTATCTTTATGTTTCACAATGTGTAGGGTTGAAAAATCCTACTTTTATTTTCCATATTTTTCCATATTTTAGAGTTTAGTACATATTTTCGTTAATTTCCATATATTTTCCATATTTCATATAAAACAGTCCATATTATATTAGGTTTAACAATAAAACAAAACAAAATTCCATTAACTTTTAAAAATACATTTCAACAATAGAGATTTAAACACATGTTCAGTAATCCCTTTAACATCAGAGTTATTTGAAAATTAGCAGTCCTATCAACAATGGGAAAGTAAGTTACAAAACTGTATTAATTTAATTTAAAATTTTTAACAGACTTCAGTTGTGCAGCTCAACAGTTAAATGCCAGTCAGAGTACACATAGGTTCAGTTTTGTAAATCATACTATAAAGACGGTAAATATGCCAAAAGTACGTCATTCAGTCAATTTAAAATCAAAACTAACAAGTTACATTTCAGAATTTAAAGAAGATGGTTTATCAACTGACAATAAAATATTATTTTGTAATTTGTGTCAGTGTGCAGTATCATCTACACAAAAGTTCCTGGTGCAACAACACATTACAACTAGTAAACATCAGGCCAACAAACAACTAAATTCCAAGCAGAGACAATTGTTTTTAACACAACCAACAACATCGAATGTAAGATCTGAGTTTAACATCGACCTGTGCCGTTCTCTCATCTCTGCTGATATTCCTCTCTACAAACTAAAGAATAAGGTCTTCAGGGAATTCCTTGAAAAATATACTCAACATACAATCCCGGATGAGTCAACACTTAGGAAGACGTATGCTCCATCCATCTACGATGAGACAATACAGAAGATAAGAGATGAAATTAAAGATAGTTCAATTTGGGTTTCCATTGATGAGACTCCCGACAAAGAAGGTAGACTTGTTGGTAATGTAGTTATCGGTTTGTTAAGTGAACAATATTCTGAACGAATTCTTTTACATTGTGATGTTCTAGAAAAGTGCAATAACAAAACTATAGTTAAACTGTTCAACGAAGCTATGGGTATCCTGTGGCCAAAGGGTATTATGTACGATAATGTGTTATTCTTTATTAGCGATGCTGCCCCTTATATGGTCAAAGCTGGACAAGCATTATCTGTTGTATATCCTAAATTGACTCATTTTACTTGTGTGGCGCATGCATTTCATCGTGTGGCAGAAGTGGTCAGAGACAATTTCCCTAAAGTAGATTTGTTGATTTCATCAGTGAAAAAAGTATTTCTCAAAGCTCCCAGTAGAGTTAACGTGTTGAAAGAAATGTACCCTGAAATTCCATTGCCACCAAAGCCAATTTTAACTAGATGGGGTACATGGCTAGAAGCAGTTGAATATTATGCCGAACATATAGACTCTATTAATAATGTTCTCCTTGCATTGGACTCTGAAGATGCAGTCTCAATTGATACTGCGAAAACAGTTACCTGTGACATAAGTGTGAAGAATGACTTAGCTCACATTCAGCATACATTTTCATGCATCATAAAAACGCTCAAAAGTCTCCAAAATAGGCACCTTTCACTATCTGAAAGTTTTGAAATTATAAATAGTACTGTGGAACAACTGAATCGTGGTAGAGGTAAAGTTGCAGATGCAGTAAGAGCTAAGGTGGACACTGTACTTTCAAAAAACCCTGGATATGAAGAACTACAAAAGGTTGTTGCTGTGATGAGTGGTGAATCAACAGTGAAGATTAACTTGGACTTATCCCCAGCAGACATTGTGAAATTGAATTATGTACCAGTTACTTCTTGTGACGTCGAACGCTCTTTTAGTCAGTATAAATCTATCCTCAGAGACAATAGAAGAAGATTCACTTTTCAGCACTTGAAAGAAATGTTTGTAACCTATTGTTATGGTAACAGACAATAAAAATTGTGTTTTGTTGAAACTACATTGGAAGATAAGGTACGTCCATTATATTTTTTGTTTAGTTTGACTAAAATGTACCAATATTTAACGTACATAGTCATTTTTTTTATAATTTTAAGTCCATATTTAATTCCATATTTTGGTAAAAATCCATATTTAATTCCATATTTTGGTAAAAATAACTACATATATATTTACATATTTCATATATTTTTAGTCCATATAAATCCGTTCCCTGATAATAATAATAATAATAATAATAATAATAATAATAATAATAATAATAATAATAATAATAATAAAATTCCTCTCTCCTCTATGATCTTGTTCAAGAGCACCACAGAGACTTCGTTGCATAAGACATCCTGCACGAATAAACTAGATGCGTGTTGCGGTGTGTGGCTCAGCTGTCTCAAGGCATAACAAACACGTGATGAAGATACCGCGGCCTGTCGGCTGGCGGAACAGTATAGTTTTACATGACGCGCTGCTCTCTCGATTACTCAGGTCGATACCTATCTCGTGGTAGTGACGTGTAAGGTATAGGGGCAGGTCGAAACACGCTCCCCCATGTCTCGAGGTGTCGGTACAAGACGGAGATAACACTCCGGCGTATTAATAATCCGTGCCCTTGTGTAATGATACTATCAGTACCGCGGACCCCCATTATTTTGCTCTGTAAACAATGAAGCAACAGAACGCAGTGAATTTGTTACCAAACTGAATCGTAGCCTGCTATCAGATTAATAGACTGTGAAACTTTATAGACAAGAGGAACTGAATATAGAATAAAGATATAAAACGCTTGAATGACGTATATCGTGGTTATATAAAAAAAAGATGTCTGTTCTCAGAAATATTGCGTGAAAAACTTTTTTTATTGAAAGGGAAAGTAATGTTTGTGTTAAAATGAAATACATTTATAGAAGAGAATATAACGAATGCACTGTAAATAATGCCATTATGGTCGCGACGCTGTTATTCCCGGCGTGACTCCTCCTCTTTGCTTACGTCTTAGGAAGTGAAGGCTCTATAAAGTCTAGGTAGGTAGTCTCGTTCTCCCATTTTTGTTCTTTCGTTGCCGAGCTACCATACGAGGAATCTATTTGCCACACCGTTAAACATTATCGTGTCGTAGCTCCTATGATAATAAATCAAACTCACTGTAATTCAGCAAATAATTGAGCGGCAAATAACGTCCTCGTGTGGTTTCTGCGAACGCCAACGAAAGAGCCAAAATGGCGGGCGATTATATTAAGTATTTATCGATCCTTAAGAAATGAATAACGTCTTCATAAGCGAATCACAAGACGCACAAATTTAAATGTAGCCGACCTGCAACGCGATTGGCTGCCGGAAATTAGAGCGACGGGACTATAGTTTCAGAGGGTTATCCTTTGAGATATTTCAAACAGAAAAGTCTAATACGATTTTGCTTCTTTTTGTTCCCTTTTCGAGATAAAAATTGTTTTAACTTGTATTAAATATTTCGTAACGTGTTTCGGGAAAGCCATTGGATTAATTCCCAATATGCTCAGGCAATTTAAGACTAAGTGTAGGGCAAACTCGGCTAATTTCGTGATATTTCTTTTTAAATTTACCACGAAATTATACAGGGACAAATGTAATTTTGATGGTATAGTATAAATGGAATAAAGAAGTGTACGTAGTATTTGTGGGCCTAGAAAAGACTTTTGACAGAGTGGATTGGAACAAACTGATGGGGATCCTAAAGAAAATTGGTTTGGATTGTAAAGAGAGAAGACTGTTTAATAGTCTTTATATGAAACAACTAGTCAAAGACAGGATACGAGGAAAAATGTCAGAAGGAAGTGAAATTGCGAGAGGAGTATGTCAAGGATGTCCTTTATCACCTACCCTGTTCAACATCTACTTGAAGGATTTAGTAAAGAACTGTTTTCGGAGGAAAAAGAATAAAGTGCATAAGATTTGCTGATGATATGGCGTTGTAAGCAAAAGAGAAAATGATACTAAAAGATTTGCTACTGAAGCTAAATGACATCTGTGAGCAGTATGAAATGAAGATAAATGCAAATACGACGATGAGCATGGTCTTAGGAAGAAAAATACAGAAGATAAACTTGCGAATTCTAAATGAGGTAGTAGAGAAAGTGGACAGCTTCAAATACTTGGGGTGTACTATAAACAGTAACATGAGCTGCTGCCAGGAAGTCAAAAGGAGGATAGCAATGGCCAAGGAAGCTTTTAATAGAAAAAGGAGCATTTTCTGTGGACATCTGGAAAAATAACTAAGAAAGAGACTAGTGGAGTGCTTTGTATGGAATGTGGCATTGTATGGGGCAGAAACATGGACATTACGACGAAGTGAAGTGAAGCGAATAGAAGCATTTGAAATGTGGATATGGAGAAGAATGGAACGTGTGAAGTGGACAGACAGAATAAGAATTGAAGGTGTGTAGGAAAATGTGGATAAAGAAAGAATGATGCTGAAACTGATCAGGAAGAGGAGAAGGAATTGGCTGTGTCACTGGCTGAGAAGAAACTGGCTGCTGAAGGATGCACTGGAAGGAATGGTGAACGGGAGAAAAGTTCGGGGTATAAGAAGATATCAGATGATAGACGACATTAAGATATATGGATCATATGAGGAAACGAAGAGGAAGGCAGAAAAGAGGAAAGATTGGAGAAAACTGGGCTTGAAGTGGAAGACCTGCCCTTGGGCAGAACATTAAGTGAATGAATGAATGAATGAATGAATGAATGAATGAATGAATGAATGAATGAATGAATGAATGAATGAATGAATGAATGAATGAATGAATGAATGAATGAATGAATGAATGAATGAATGAATGAATGGTAGAAGATGTACTATAACATAGGTTTTGTTCATTGGACTCTTGCAGTGACATCAGCGGTTTGTTGGAAACAACTTGAGATATGAGATCTATAGCTTTAAATTTGTGAGTGAAACACTATCCGATTTCCTTTGTTAAAAGAAGAGTTTTTGCTATGTTTTGTGGTCCAAATTGTTTTCAATGCTAAGTACTGACATTGCATACTTCTTGGTGAAAAATATACGCTTATCAATGCACTGATTAAGTAACAAAGTCTTACCTTCGAAGGTTATTTTCTTAGAGTTTTTTTTTCATTCCACGAGACCATTTTTTCTCTTTAAATTTCTTCTACGCTATAACAACACTCTGTAGTGGAAGTTATATCAAATGCATGAAACGTAATATTTGTGTGTGTATTCATAGCATCTCTGATACACAGGGTAATTCATGAGGATTTACCGTCCTTCAAGAAACTTATTTCTGAAGAAATTTTGAGCAAAAAATGTCATATAAACATAGCTCCTATTCTCAATATTTTCAGAGCTACACTAATTTAAAGTTGTTTGTAAAATATGTTTTTTCTTTAGTTTGAAGGTAAAAGAATAATACAAATAGAGAATAAACCATTTAGAAGTATCATTTCTTTAAGGGAACCGGGTTGTGATGCCTGTACGATTAAAGTATTTCAGTACAAAAGTTTAGTTCAATATATCTAGGCGTTTAGTGTTCAGCGTTGAATAAAAATTGTCATGGTTATGCAATAAATCATTCTGAATTTAGTGGGATAAAAGACAACTTATTAGTTTATTATGAAAGTGCAAAGAAAAGGCCCTAACTGATAACCTGTTTTTCCCTCTTTGCTAAATGTACCCCAAATTTTAAGTGCATATTAATTGTTAAAATCTTCATTCATATCCCTTGTATTTTTTTAAGATGTCAAGTAATGTTTATTGAAAATTCTAAACCAATAGTTAGTTAAATATTTCACCATTAGTCAAACAGAAAAATATATTATACTTTGATTAATAATTTCTACTATTTTTTTTCACTGCATATATATTTTTTCTTATGTTATGTGTGTGATATTCATAAACCCAAAGGTCTAATTTGTAGAACATAGGCTACAGAAAACACTGTAAAAATTTCATGCAAATTTATTAATTTATTTCAAAGAAAAATGCACTCAAGTGCGAAAATTTGTAACTTACGGGAAACTGAATTGGAAAAAAAAAATGTATGAATTACATGCGCAGCTATATTTAAAGAGCTCACATAAATCGCTTATGTGCAGAGATACCCCCACAATATATATTGTTTTAAAGAGCAAGTTTTGTACTTTTTTTCGAAACACAAAATAAAAAATTGAATTTTTCACCACTAATCACTACCTAGTCCCCTTAATTGGCAAGTATTATGAAGCTAAAAATGTGCTGTGAACTCCTTAGTTGCTTCGTACAGACATCTTTTTTTATTTTTAACTGGAAAATTACATTATTCTTACGCACTTACCACAAAAATTATTACAAATCACATCACTTTAACCGATTTAATTATTTGCAGTTCAAGTTTCCATCTTAATTTACATTTTAAAAAATGTCGCCGTCCGCTTGAGTACACTTGGCCGCACGCTTGTGAACGGCACTCGTCGCGCTACGTAACTGCATACGGCTATCTTTGATTTCCGTAGCGCTCGCGCTGGCTGCTGGCTGCACGCTGACCAAGATCACGCGTTCACAGCAATGCGTTCCAATAACGAAACGTAACTCTGTAAATATCGAGAATAGGACCCATGTTTATATGACATTTTTTGCTCAGAATGTCTTCGGAAATAAGCTCCGTAAAGGACGGTAAATTCTTGTAAATCAGCCTGTATTGTGCATGTCATGAATGTTGCAGGTAGCAGATAATCAAACACAGGAATAAATACAATATAAATGATAATATGAAAGAGGCAATTGATTGTGTTTTAAGACTGTAATGGCTGTGCCTAGTTTTGAATTAACCAATGTGGTTACCTATATTAGCCAATGCAATACTTCGTCCTTTATCTTAATGGGACGTTTTTTCTTTCCTCTTCGAAATTTCCTTGTCTACAAGTTCACTGCTTTCTAGTGTCGTGGAATTGAAGTTTGATTTTCTTTGAAACGTTTTTAATTCTGTCAAAACTTTTTATTTTTCTCGATGATGCAGGTTTTTGTAAGCCTAGGCCATGAGCTAGTTCATCTTATAAGCTTAGATCTCCTAAACTGTTCACTGTGATACCCAAACATCCATAATCATACAAAACCTGTTAAAAATGTAACACTAACTTGAGTTTTGCTCAACAGTTACAATAAAAACAAAATAATCACTCATAAACGTCACGGATACGGCAATAGTCCACATAATCTTGACATCTACTCTCCATATTTGGAGCAAAACGCCAGTTGCATCGAACGTATGACAAGAAAACTGGGCGCTTTTTCTGGACTTAAACAATTTCTTACACTGTTACACCTGGGTCATTTCACATAAAATTTTAAGAATTTATCAGTGATGTCTGATTTTTTTGGGTTTTTAATATAATAATGTTGTTATAAAATAAATTAAACTGCCAACTATGACCGCCATATCATTAATATTTTAGTCATACGGTTGACTGAAAATGGGTGGCAGTTACATGTTATCCATAATTTAAAATATTCCAGACACTCTATATGAAATGTCATAGAAACTAAAGAGACGCCATTGTAAACCTGAACAACCATATTTTAATATCTTAAAGACTAGTTCGAATAATATTAAGGAATGCTCATAAAACACCTCATTAAAAAAAATAGTTTTATATTCGAATGCAACAAATTAAATACACACGAATTTCATTCGTATTGAAGAAAATCTTATTCCTAATCCATCTCCGAAGTTTTATGACGTTATCTCAAAAAACCTGTGAATAATATAATTAATTAAATTATCAGTTCTTGTTCTGATGGTTGAAAATCGCTTGCTATGTGTGGCGATCGCAGCGTTCGCGAGACGTCATAATGATGAGTAATATCAAACAAACACTGTGTATCCGTCTCCCTCACCTTGATCGCGCAGCAATCACGACATTCTGTACTACCTGCTGAACTCCTTTCTTCCAGTGAGTTATTTTTATTAAAAGCTGACATGATATTTAAGTCAACATTCTGAAATTTTCACAGTGGAATCATTATACCCTAAAGAATTAAACACATGTTTTTTCATGTGTAAAAATGAATTGCAGTTTGTGTTCTATATTTTTTTAATTGTTTTATGGACGTTAACTATTTAAAAAATTATATATGTATTATTTTGAGGGCATTTATAAACTAGGCTCTCCTTTTTCGAATTGCATTGAAATCACTTTTCCATCTTCTTTTACACAGTAAGAAAACTTCAAGGAATGAAGCTGTGTTCTTTGCTAAACCAGTATTTTAAATGCTGATTGCTGCCAAACTATGAAGAACATAAGTATAATATTGCGTGAAATTCACATTTAGAACATACAAAATAACCTACTACAATATTTTAAACTATTGAGACATCATGCTTCAAAAAAACTTTTTTGCATGAAATGACCCACTTGGACTTGTCAAGATATTCCCCTGCACAGTCATATCTTGAAATCCCTGTATGTTCTGACTTGTCAGTTTTTCCCAGTCCAATTATGTCACCTCAAAGGACACACATTCATCTCTTAGATAGCATCATAATCCTAAAATTAACAAAAATGGACCTTTCATGTTTTCCCCTGTGATCTTTAATTATAAGAAAACAAACATAATATATGGATGACGTTATCATATTCTTTCTCCTTGCAGGATGCAATGGAAATCGTTCTGATACTTCCACTCTGGAAATATCTACGCCTGTCGTTGAAGAAGGGTAGTACGACTGGGTCTGCTTCGGTGAGTTAGTGTACTTTGTCTTTTCTATTATATGCAGATTAGAAATGCATTATATTACAGCTCACAGATTACTCTAACTGTACGTTTTCATAAACGAGTTCTTACTATAATTGTTAGGCTTACTACTTCATGATGATTATTGTTAGATGGGTATGTTAAATAGTTCTGAAAGAAAATTGATATTTATATCATTTATCTTATAAGATATTTCTTTCTTGTTCTACCTCAGTGGCATTCAAATATTTTTGCTAGCATACCACCAAAATATATTTGTATCTCAAACCGCATTGCAATTATATAAGAATTGACAAAAGATATACAAAAAATATTTCATTATTATTATTACTATCACTATTATTATTGTTTATTATTTATTATTATTATTATTATTATTATTATTATTATTATTATTATTATACTATACTTTCGTATTCCCAAGAAACTAGTTCCATTAATTAAAATGTGTCTCAGTGAAAAGTACAGCAGAATCCGTATAGGCCAGTTTCTATCTGATGCGTTTTCAATTCACTGTAGGCTAAAGCAAGGAGATGCACTATCACATTTACTTTTTAACTTTGCTCTAGAGTATGCCATTAGGAAAGTTCAGGATAACAGAGAAGGTTTGGAATTGAACGGGTTACATCAGATGCTTGTCTATGCGAATGACGCGAATATGTTAGGAGAAAATCCATAAATGATTAGAGAAAACACGGGAATTTTACTGGAAGCAAGTAAAGAAATAGATTTGGAAGTAAATTCCGAAAAGACAAAGTATATGATTATGTCTCGTGACGAGAATATTGTACGAAATGGAAATATAAAAAGTGGAAATTTATCCTTTGAAGAGGCTGAAAAATTAAAATACTTGGAAGCAACAGTAACAAATATAAATGATACTCGGGAGGGAATTAAACACAGAATAAATATGGGAAATGCCTGTTATTATTCGGTTGAGAAGCTTTTGTCATCTAGTCTGCTGTCAAAAAATCTGAAAGTTAGAATTTATAAAACAGTTATATTACCGATTGTTCTGTATGGCTGTGAAACTTGGACTCTCCTTTGAAAGAGAAACATAGGTTAAGAGTGTTTGAGAATAAGGTGCTTAGGAAAATATTCGGGACTAAGAGGGATGAAGTTACACAACACAGAACTGCATGCATTTTATTCTTCACCTGACTTAATTAGGAACATTAAATCCAGACGTTTGAGATGGGCATGGCATGTAGCACGTATGGACGAATCCAGAAATGCATATAGAGTGTTAGGTGGGAGGCCGGAGGGAAAAAAGACTTTTTGGGCCGTATTCATAGACATTTTTAGCGCAGGCTTTCGGCGGATGATCAGCGTTTTTCGTATTCATAAACCAGTGTTAGCGATAGGATACGATTTAAATTCTGTACTAGTAACCAGTGGATAGCCGGGGCTAGCTTAGTACGCTCGTTGCGCGTGCTGCGAAATGTCTATGAATAGCACCCTTTGGGAGGCCAAAACGTAGATGGGAAAATAATATTAAAATGGATTTGAGGGAGGTGAGATATGATATAGACTGGATTAATCTTGCTCAGGATAGGGACGAATGGCGGGCTTATGTGAGGGCTGCAATGAACCTCCGGGTTCCTTAAAAGCCAGTAAGTTATTATTATTATTATTATTATTATTATTATTATTATTATTATTATTATTATTATTATTATTATTATTGTCACTATCATTATACAGTAGTCATTGATGCAATAATAATAGTAATGATTTACGTAAAATGGTATTGAAGCAAAGAAAAACGAGAGTTACTGTTACAAAAGAAACTATAATATAATGCAATAACTATCAACAAGTGTAATACAGTAAAATTATTATGTCAGAATTTTTACATACTTAATCAGTGAGATGCTTACCCCTTGAGACAACCCGTGTCTCCGCGTGTTATTATCTAAGTAGGTGAAGATTGACTTTCCATTAAATCGACGGAGCAGTGTACCTGATTGGGTTTTCTCCGAGGTTTTCTCCAACCGTAAGGTAAATGTCAGGTAATCCATGGTAAATCCTCGGCCTCATGTGGCAAAATACCATCTCACTATCATCATTCCCATTGATGCTGAATAACCTAGTAGTTGAAACAGCGTCGTTAAATAACCAAATAACAAACAACTTTTACCCTAATATTGCACGTTGACCTCTTTCCTTATACTGCACTGCACTTCACCACAGAATAAAATGTGAACAAGGTTGCTGGAGCAAAGTATGGAACGAAAGTCTGCCGACCACAAGAATGGAGCTGTTGACATCACAGGTGTAATGGAGATATTTAGAACAGAAATAGTAGGAGATTTGGAGACAGGGAGGCATAGCAAATGTCCGTGTCACAGCATGAAGCCCATTTATGTTGTGGGAATTAGAATCATGTTCAACGAAACACAATGGAGCTCTTAGGAGAGAGGAACAAGGCGGAACGTCCTGGCTGACAAGTCAAGACCGAGCGCCGCGCCTGATAGATGCAATTCGCAGCTAAACTCCGTGACAGGGCCGAGAGTCAAGTGTCTTTCCCAAGTGACAAAGAGCAAACACTTCAGTCGGTTTATAAATACACTTCGCATTGACTACTAAGCGGATGTCAAGCGCTCTCGAATTGCTTCGTGTGTTTCCTATAGAGGTTTAAACGAAACTACAGTTTAAGAATATTGCAGATGAATCTGTGGGAGAGATTATCACAAACATGTCTTAAACTTTCCCTAGTAAACGGCTTAAGTCCAAACAAATGCGAAAATGATTTATCACCAAGAGTCTATCTCCTACTTTTATTATTATTTTTTTATTTTGTTGCTAGTAAATTTCAAATGAATAGAAATTAATGTAATATAAACTAGTTCCTCCTGAATGAGTAAGACTCATGCTACTAAACGTAAAAATACGGAAATACGAGGCGCGTCCATGAAGTAACTTTCCCACTCGTCCCACAGCTAGCAAACCATATGTTGCGCGAAGCGACTGCGTGTACGTGATAGAGTAATGTCCTGGCATGGCGCATGGGCTAGCGGAACTTCCCGAGTGCTCTCAGTAGCTTCGTTGCATTGGTTGAAGATGGACGTTCCTATTCCAGCTCCCGCCGAGTGTGAAGTGCGATCAGTGATAAAGTTTTTGAATGCACAGAGCATAGCGCCGATTGAAATTCATCGTCAGCTGTGCCAGGTCTATGGGCAAGCAGATGGTGCGTTGCTGCTGTGGACAATTTTCAGTAGGATGCCAAAATGTGCATGACGAGGAGCGCAGTGGGAGGCCAATCTTCATCACAGACGACCTTGTGGAGCACGCACCATCTGCTTGCTCATGACGTTAGGCTCATAGACCTGGCACAGCTGACGAACAATTTCAATCGGCGCTATGCCCTGTGCATTCAAAAACTTTATCACTGACCGCACTTCACACTCGGCGGGAGCTGGAATAGGAACGTCCATCTTCAACCAATGCAACGAAGCTACTGAGAGCACTCGGGAAGTTCTGCTAGTGCACGCGCCATGCCAGGACATTACTCTATCACGTACACGCAGTCGCTTCGCGCAACTTATGGTTTGCTAGCTGTGGCACGAATGGGAAAGTTACTTCATGGACGCGGCTCGTAACTTAAGCAGATTAGGACTAAATTGGTTACCGCAGAAAATTGGTTAAATTAATATAAATTAAATTTATAAAATTATAATGGAGAGGAGTAATGAGAAAGCGAAACAAGAAATGTTTATCAGTTTAAAACAGGCTTGGAGAACTGGGCGACAATAGTGGCGTTGCCTCACTCATCGGACACGTCACTCACCCCTTCCTTCCATCCCCGCGTCATTGACTTGGCAGGGGAGGGGATTTGTATTCAGTGTCTGTCTTATGTGATTGCGTACGGGCCACAGATACGTCATTCAACGCCGGTGGACTGTGGACGGGGAACCAACATCCCCATGCTTTCCACCCTCTCTCTCCAGTTCTGTATCCCTGGTTTAAATAGTCTATAATAATTAAAAGTTTCCAAAGAAATAAAAATCTTTTGGGGGCAGGAGGAATACACAAAATTTAACACCAGGGAAGAACGGATGGGCCTAAAGTGGTGGAGGTTTGGAAGTTAAAGATTAAAAAATAGAAGAGGAGACATCGAGAAAGATATATGCCCTTTATATAATTAAAAAGAAGACGCGATACACATTCTACAATCTTGCCCGGAAAATGAGAGAACAAGGAAAATATTTATTGTAGAGCCAATACTAAAACTAAATGTGGAAATAACGTATATAGGAAATTATATAGAGCAGCGAATGGAAAAAAAAATTGAAGGCTAGGAAAATTTTAATATATAGTAAGAGAAAAATGGGATGTTATTAACTCCTGTGGTAAATTGTGTTTTATGCCTTGATTAATTGAGAATATCATCAAAAACTATTTCGTGACATACAGGCCGACCATATTTATGTTCAACTTTTTATTCGTTTTTCACAAGTAAATGAATTAACATGACAGGATCAAGTAGCATTGCTGGGTAACTTTCGGTGCTGGACCCCGGACTCATTTCACCGGCATTATCACCTTCATATCATTCAGACGCTAAATAACCTAGATGTTGATACAGCGTCGTAAAATAAAACAATAAAATAAAATAAAAAATCAAGTAGCATGAACTAATAGTCCAGTAATTAGGATTGCTTAAAATTCCAGCAATATTAAAATTCGATGTAAGCACCAGCATTTGCTGCACATTTTTCCAGACGCGGCTGAACGTTCCGTACTGCTCTCACAAGCATTTCATTTGGCACCCGGCCACACTCCTCTCGTCTGACCATAGAATGTGTCGCAAAAGGTTAGGTTCCTCTTGAATCCATGCTAGTGGAGACTCCGCAAACTCCATTCTGATATCACAGTCCTCACATGTCAGAGCTTGCACAAACTGTGGCTTCCATGGCCAACAACCGCTGCACGGACCCATGGGATACATCAGATTCCCACTGGTACTATCGAATGGATTTCTTAGGACTTCTCTGGAAGGACTCAGTAGCGGCTGCTTTGGCCTCCTCTGTGATCACTGTTTTTAGTCGGCCAGCACCCTTCTGTTGCGTAACTGAGCCAGTGCGGATCAAGTTGGCGTGAAGTCTCTTGATGGTCTTGTAGTCCAGCGTTGCATTTCTTCCTTTCACCATTCTCCACCATCTCTGCACCATAATTGGGGACTGCCACACCTCCATTCGAGCAGCAATTCGTGTCCGATCGCACACAGACAGTCTTGTGACCAAGTTTAATTTTTTAAGATTTACACAGCATTTTTCTGATTACATTAAATGTTTCGGACCGTACTGAAAACACAATAAAGTAAAATAAAATGACAGCTTCTTTTGTGTTTTTAATGGTATGGAACACGATACATTTTAGCGGTGGAATGGGTCACTTAACCTGATTGGTTTCGCTATTATAGTGTAATAAAAAGTTGGACATAAATATGGGTCGCCCTGTATATAAATATGTAGTTTGTATAAAATTAGTCTTATTTATTTTTGTTTCAAATAAACAATTTTTAATTTCTTGTGCAAATTTGATAATATATATTATTTAGTACATATTTTGAGGTTTTTAATTACATATTTATGTACAGTAATGGCAAAAAACCTGACTGAACCTTGTAGCTGATTTCAGAGCCTTGTTCACTCCAGAGCACGATAGACTGGTAACTAAGACTTTCGTGGATCGAATCCTGCCTGGGAAGGAAACTTTTTTTGTTCCTCATTCAAATTTATTCCCAATACTTTTCGAGTGCTGGTAAAATTCATGTTCTGGGAATAATAACTTAATTAAGTAGTAAAATATCGCTGCAATCGAAAAGTATTGGGAATAAATTTAAATAGAGAACAAAAAAAAGTTTCCTTCCCAGGCAGGATTCGAACCACGAAAGTCTATCGTGCTCTGAGTGAACAAGGCTCTGAAATCAGCTACAAGGGTCGGTCCGGTTTTTTTTTAGCCACTACTGTACATAGTTTTAGTATCAATATTACATAAAAATCCGAACTACAGTCATCATGTCTATTTCCGTTCCTTTGGTTTCTTCCCTACTACTTATGCTTTTGTTATTTTCTTCTGAACTGTATTAGGAGAATTTCTTAAAGAATAATTCAAAGCTGTCTTGTTTCCGCACTGGAGTTTGTTATGTTCCCCTCCATATTTAGCAATAATAATCTTCTTATTACTTCTGTTCCCCGGAAGAGGCAATATCTTCTCCAGGTACAGAAACTGTCAAGTGCTTAGGGTCGACCCATGTCCAAGGAATTTGTTAATATGTTCTATGAATATGCAGTAGCGGATCGGTAGACATTAGCGCCGGGAGCATTCTGCCACACTCCCTCTACTTTTGAAGGATATAAGCTACGTGGCTATTTAAAATTCCGGTTACATTAAAAAAAGCAATAATTGAAAGCAAATGAATTATGTTCTCTGTAAGAACCCAATTCTAATCTTCAATCGATTTTAGTTGTATGTTTTAATAAAATCTGGAGTTCACATGATAATTAAGATAATATTATACCGTAGTAGCATTCAAAATACTTATTTTTAATTTCTCTAAGGGCTAGTTTCACCAAACTTCGTTAAAATAATGCTAACAGCATGTTAACTAACGTGTTGTTAAACATTAAACATCCTGGTAGTGTTTCGCCAACCATTTGATGTACTTTGGTTAGGTAACATGACGTTAAGAGTAATGTAACAAGAATCAAAGAAGCAGTGATTGTATGAAAGTTTACTGAATGTGTCTATAGTTGTGTAGTCATTTGTTTTAGCGGAGAATTGTATTTTTACATTATGGAAGTATTGGAGACTAACATTTATTACAACGGAAATCGAGGAAAAGAAAGTGTAAGGAGCAGTAATTTTACCTCATATAAGAAATATAATTATTTTAATAGATCTAGCAATTATATGAATGTAATTGAACTCAAACGTAGTAATGGAACTTTCATTAGGAAGAAGGAACAAGCTTGCGTCTCTTTAACCCAATATTTTCAATCGCCTTTTGGATGTGAAAACGCAAACTATGAAACAAAACACGCACAAGATACAGTGGAACATTTGAAAACTGACGGTGGTACTTCCACTCTCAAAGTTTCATTTGTACGAAGATTCTTTCAATTAGCCAGGATCAAATAAAACCAATAGAAAATGAAAATAATTGTGTTGCTGAATAATACAATGGTAAGCGTTAACATTATTTTCATATATTATATTATCTAACATATCTTCACACGTCATTGGTCATAATTACATGTGAACGGTTAAATCAGTGAAATAAAGAAATATCGTTTTGAAAATTTGCAATTATATCTGAGTACCTATTAATACGAAATAATAATCACAGAAATGCTTACGTTAATAAGCACATATCTTCTCTTTACTGTGTATGCAGTGCTAATATTAATATGAATCATTTTAGTATTTATGAACATATCTAATCTGCATAACTAAAAATGCTGAAGTAGTGATTGCAGCTAATTATTTTCACTGCAAATATATCTCGATATAATAATGCGGCGTGTAACATATGTTCTCTGGCAGCCATGATTCACGCTGTAAGAGGACGTTAAGGATTTAACTGCGGGAGTATGCTATGTTAATTTAACAGTGTGTTTAACATGATGTTAGCAGTAACAGCAGTTGATGAAACATCTCTTCCGTTAAGTTTACTGTTAAACTGCCTTAACGACATGTTAAATATTTAACAAGGGTTCGTGAAACTGGGCCTAATACAAATAACTTGGGAAGAATAATTTGTTTGCTTTATCATGTTAATACAAGCAAATGCTATAGAAAAAAGGTAGTTTCTCCTTTATATTAAAAAGTGGTGCAAGTACTGAAACCAATATTGACGAAATAACATTAGTGAATGAAGAAGAAAATAAGGAAACAGGGAAAGAAACAAAAAACAGAGAAGGAGAAGAAAATGGTGAAAGGAAGTAGAAAATAGCGAAACTAAGAAGAATGAAAGATAAGGTGTGTAGGGGAAGGGAGACCATTGGATGCAAAGAGAAAAGAGTGTAAAGTAGCGGAGAAGTCTGTAGGTGAAGGAAGGAATGTGCAGGTTAAGGGAGAAGAGTGTAAAATAATGCAGAATTGTGTAGGGAAAAGGAAAATAGTGAAAGCAAAGAAAGAGAGTGTAAAGCAATGGAGAGAAGTGTAGGGAAACATATTATATTCTGCACCTGACATAATTAGGAACATTAAATCCAGACGTTTGAGATGGGCGGGGCATGTAGCACGTATGGGTGAATCCAGAAATACATATAGAGTGTTACTTGGGAGGCCGGAGGGAAAAAGATCTTTGGGGAGGCCGAGACGTAGATGGGAAGATAATATTAAAATGGATTTGAGGGAGGTGGGATATGATTATAGAGACTGGATTAATCTTGCACAGGATAGGGACCAATGGCAGGTTTATGTGAGGGCGGCAATGAACCTCCGGGTTCCTTAAAAGCCAGTAAGTAAGTAATAATAAATCTCTGATTGAGGTTCTGCTTGATATGTACATCTATTTATCAGATAGTACATGTCACTTGACGATATGTCAGAGGAAAAACAATTTGTTTTTACACATCTGAAGTATGATTAGTGTAATATGTATATAGCCAGCGATGTATACAATGGAGAGGGGAAAAGAACTGACCAATCTACCCCATTATCCCCTGGATCAGTTGCCTCATGAGTGAAGCCTTATTTCTGTTACTTATGAGGTTCGATACTGTTTTCGTACAAAACAACAAATAATAAAAATACTTACTTATAAATGGCTTTTAAGGAACCCGAAGGTTCATTGCCGACCTCACATAAGCCCGCCAGCGGTCCCTATCCTGTGCAAGATTAATCCAGTCTCTTTCATCATACCCCACCTCCCTCAAATCCATTTTAATATTATCCTCCCATCTACGTCTCGGCCTCCCTAAAGGTCTTTTTTCCTCCGGCCTCCCAACTAACACTCTATATGCATTTCTGGATTCGCCCATACGTGCTACATGCCCTGCCCTTCTCAAAGGTCTGGATTTAATGTTCCTAATTATGTCAGGTGAAGAATACAATGCGTGCAGTTCTGTGTTGTGTAACTTTCTCCATTCTCCTGTAACTTCATCCCGCTTAGCCCCAAATATTTTCCTAAGCACCTTATTCTCAAACACCCTTAACCTATGTTCCTCTCTCAGAGTGAGAGTCCAAGTTTCACAACCATACAGAAGAACCGGTAATATAACTGTTTTATAAATTCTAACTTTCAGATTTTTGGACAGCAGACTGGATGATAAGAGCTTCTCAACCGAATAATAACACGCATTTCCCATATTTATTCTGCGTTTAATTTCCTCCCGAGTGTCATTTATATTTGTTACTGTTGCTCCAAGATATCTGAATTTTTCCACCTCTTCGAAGGATAAATCTCCAAGAGGGTGGAAGTGCATTATATAGCGAAATTTATAAACTTGTACTTGCTATTTTGGAAAAGGAAATTGTACCAGAACAATGGAAGGAGTCCATAATTGTACCTATTTTTAAAAAGGGGGACAAAACCAAGTGTGGTAACTTTCGAGGAATATCACTTTTGCTGACGTCGTACAAAATTTTGTCCAATATTCTTTTGAGGAGATTAACTCCGTACGTAGATGAAATTATTGGGGACCATCAGTGTGGTTTTCGGCGTAATAGATCGACTATTGATCAGATTTTTTTGGTTACGACAGGTATTGGAGAAAAAATGGGAGTATATAAGGCTACAGTGCATCAGTTATTCAATAATAATAATAATAATAATAATAATAATAATAATAATAATAATAATAATAATAATAATAATAAAGGAAATAAACTATTCAGTATACTGCGCTATGTTCAGTAAAAATATGCAATGAAATTCAGAAAGTAATCTTCAAAAGTATATCTCAAGGACTGTAAAATAATATTTATGTAGAGTCTAGTTCACAGAATATAATATTTCATCCCGATATCAGTTTTCTATTAGAAATGAATTTATGAATCAGTGAAATTAATGAAAATAACGTCAGGAAAAGAAGAAAAACATAAGAAAGAAAATAAGAGGATAACTTGGGAAGAAAGGAATAAGCCAACAAAAATATAATGATGGGGTAAAAGAGAGATGTGAAGAAAAGGAAGTTAATTGCATGAGGTCGAAAATGCAAGGAAAATGAAAAAGGAATAGGAGAAAAATCAAATGTGAAAAATGAAGGTAATTGATAAATATGAGATTAGATAGGAATACTGAATAATTATGTGGAATAAAACGAAAAATAATTTATAAGTAAGCAGTAATTAATTGATAATAAAATGAGAAAGATTAACACTGGATTAAGGTATGAGAAACAAAAGAAAAACAAGCTAAAGAATCGGAATTTGAGGAAAGACGATATACGCCGCTTTTGAGTAGAAGGCTTGTATGTTCAGACTTAATCCCAGAGACCGTTTTATAGACTGAAACATGGAAAGAATGGACTGGACGCTCACAACTGAGAAACGGTGGTGAAGCAAGAGTTTTGACGCTAGCACAGTAGCTTAAAGAAAAAGTCGAATAAATAACTGAGACAAGAATGGATGTACAAGTCTATCAGTATATAACAATAGCACCAGCGACATCAAAGAAACTTGCCATAAAACCGGAAAGGAACGATGAAACTGAACGACGACATATTCTCTCTTTCTAGTTTATTTACGTTACGTTTTATTATGTTCCAGTCGCTTCAAACGAAATTTAAAGGCAGAACGTGTTTCACTTTAATCCTAAAATATAACAGTTCGCTATATTTTCATAATCAGTTGATTTGTTCCTTTAAAATTTACGAAGTTTCTATCAACAGCAATAGATTTGGTTTACCTCCATCTTCAAACAAAGTTATTTTTCTTTTCAACACGTAGGCCTACAAATAACTACATGATGACTTGTGTCACCGAAACTATCTACCATTTTCGAAAATCCTGACTTTTTTTTAAACATATTTACGATTAAAATGTCGCGCAATGAAAATGTCGCATGAACAGCCTTGTGATCATAAAATAAACGTCTCTATTGGCGTAAAAGAACTGCTTGCAGGAGTTCTCAAATTCAGAATACTAACATTTTTTTAAATTTAGGTAGAGGTAAATTTTTTGTTGTTAAAAATGGAATATAGGTAGTTTTATTAGCATTTAAGGACAGGAGATTAGAGTCAAGCCAATTGTTCACTACGTTAATTCCATTGCTAGCATTTAAATAAGTGTTATCCCAATTTTTCCCTTTAAATGCTAGTACAGTATCATCTGCAAAAGAAAATATATTACCACCATATTTCTTTAGATCAATTTTCAACAAATTATTAATATATATTATAAATAAGATTGGTCCTAATACTGTACCTTGTGGAATTCTAATTCGATTAATTTATAATTGCTGTTATAGTTGTCAATTTTGACTTTTTGATATCTATTTTCTAAATATGAAAGAAAAAGTTGAGTACAACTTCTCTAATACCAATGTTTTTTCATTCATTCATTCATTCATTCATTCATTCATTCATTCATTCATTCATTCATTCATTCATTCATTCATTTATTTTATTCCATAGATCTTACATGAGCAATGAAGCTTTAAGATGTGGAACAAGTCAAATATTTTACAATATTACAATTACAATTTTTACAAATTTTTATAGTTTTACAATTTAGTAATTTTCTACAATTTTTACAATTTTGTGCAATTTTTTACAATATTTTGGCGAGATGTAGTGAGATGAGGTGAGACCCGAGGATTCGCCAAAATATTACCCGGCATTTGCCTTTATCAAAGGGGGGTAATCAAATCAAAGGGGTTGATGCCAAGGACTCGCCATAGATCATCCGGCTTCAATCCCACGGCTGTGGAAAATCTCGGGAGAAACCAAAGACCAAAGGGGGATCCAACCCAAGCCCAAACGCAGCTCCGGATCAGGAGCCCAGCGAGTCTGCCGACTGAGCTACATCGATGGCTCTACTAAAAGTATACAATACATAGCCAATCAAATTATTAAATTTACAAACGCAAACGATCATTCATAAGTTGAGCTATATGTATAATACAAATCAAGTAAGGTAATTAAATTTAAGGCATAAATAATTCAACCAGTTGTAATATATACAGAAATTGATCATACATATCATGCAAATTACTTCAAATTACAAACACAAACAATTTATCAATAGAGCTATATACTACTTACTTACTTACTTACTTACTTACTTACTGGCATTTAAGGAACCCGTAGGTTCATTGCCGCCCTCACATAAGCCCGCCATTGGTCCCTATCCTGAGCAAGATTAATCCAGTCTCTACCATATATCCTACCTCCCTCAAATCCATTTTAATATTATCTTCCCATCTACGTCTCGGCCTCCCCAAAGGTATTTTTCCCTCCGGCCTCCCAACTAACACTCTATATGCATTTCTGGATTTGCCCATACGTGCTACATGTCCTGCCCATCTCAAACGTCTGGATTTTATATTCCTAATTATGTCAGGTGAAGTATACAATGCGTGCAGCTCTGCGTTGTGTAACTTTCTCCATTCTCCTGTAACTTCATCCCTTTTAGCCCCAAATATTTTCCTAAGAACCTTATTCCTTTGCTGTGGTCGTGCCGGAGAATCAGTCCCATTCCGAGGCTTACTGTTAGGTTTCGTAACAAGCTATTTTTTACAGTGATGGGTTGTTAGCCCTTCGCCCAATCCCCAAGCTGGAGGACCACCCCTTATCGGCTGTCCACGACTGCTTATTCTATATTCACAGCTACCCTCCATATCTGGAGGCCGTCTCCTCTATCCGCAACCTGAGGACGCGCCATGCCGCGGTGATAGGGACCCACAATACATGGATAGAGCTATATAGATTACTATTCAATTTAAAGCATATACAATTCATCGGCCAAAACTGTACAAATATATACAATACAAATTAGCATACTTTCATTAAGCTATACAAATTTATGCAATTAATATCAAGTAGATTAATTCAATTTATAATCATAAACAATTCATCAGTTGAGCTGTACAGACTACTATACAATTTACAGCATATACAATTCATCAATTGAGCTATACAGACTACCATTCAATTTACAGTAGGCCTATATACAATTCATCAGTAGAGCTACACAGAGTAGTAATCATTTTAAAAGCATATATAATTGAAAGAAGAATATCATGAATAACTGTATCAAACGCTTTTTTCAAATCAAGAAATATTCCTAAACATTTATTTCCCATATCTAAAACATGGAATATTAGTTGCTGTCACCTCCAGGCAAATCGATTTAAAGCTTCATGACAATCGCCATGTGAACAATCCCACTTGTAAGGCTAGATAACTGGAAGGAGGAATTCATTAGCACGTTAATAGCTAAGTTAATAGCTTGGATGAAGTCTAGAAGGTTCAAGATTTTACAGGGATGAGAATTTTACCTGTAGCTGCCACATTCAGAAATAGTGTTTCTGTAATCATCTAATTTTTCTACTTTCCTTGAAAACAAATCATGTTAAGAACTTTCCATCGCCCTTTAAAATCAACATAATTCTTGTCAAATAACGGCAGATACAGAAACTACTTTGTAAGATTTAGGTTACAGAATGAGACACTCTGAAATTAGGAATGGCGGGATCAAAGAGGAAGTCACATTTACTTCGACTTCATTATGGTCCACGCTTATGGAGTAACGGTTAGCACGTCTAGCCGCGAAACCAGGTGGCCCGGGTTTGATTCCCGGTCGGGACAAGTTACCTGGTTGAGGTTTTTTCCGGGGTTTTCCCTCAACCCAATATGAGCAAATGCTGGGTAACTTTCGGTGTTGGACCCCGGACTCATTTCACCGGCATTATCACCTTCATCTCATTCAGAAGCTAAATAACCAAAGCTGTTGATGAAGCGTCGTAAAATAACCTACTAAAATAAAAAAAAACTTCATTATGGAGGAAAAGATCTAAACCGGTATCGAACTGGTTGCCCACATACTAGACTCTTAAAAAATGTATCTGTAGGTGATACACGTCTTAAAGATTTTCAATTTACATTTCGTGAGAATATTTTATTTATTTATTTATTTACTTATTTATTTATTTACTTATTTATTTATTTACTTATTTATTTATTTACTTATTTATTTATTTACTTATTTATTTATTTACTTATTTATTTATTTACTTATTTATTTATTTATTTATTTACTTATTTATTTATTTACTTATTTATTTATTTACTTATTTATTTATTTACTTATTTATTTATTTACTTATTTATTTATTTACTTATTTATTTATTTATTTACTTATTTATTTATTTACTTATTTATTTATTTATTTATTTACTTATTTATTTATTTACTTATTTATTTATTTACTTATTTATTTATTTACTTAGGCCTATTTATTTGTTTGTTTGTTTGTTTGTTTTGTATTCTTAGTAGGCTTACGGAATGATCATAGCGGATTAGATGCAGCCCAGTTCTTAATCCACCATCACCCACTATACAATGATTCCAAATTAACAATGAATATGGCAACATATGAGTGTATAACAAATATCTGTTTAACAATTTTTAGATTAAAATATAGTGATATTATTTTTTCCTTTACAAATACATATAATAACATTAATTTTCTTAACTAGTTTATATAATATCCTTCAACATGTAATGAAAAATCTTTATATCTGAAATAATTAACTTTAAGTTATAAAAAAATTATATTCTATTTGATATGATCCCTTTCTATACCTGTATTTTACTTATACAAGGACATCACTTTATTTTTACTAAAATTTTTAACATTAACCTGGCTATACTCGGAAACACTGTTACCCCCCTTCCATTACAGGAGTTTGGAGTTGCTAGTGCAATATGTAAACAAATCATTTTACTAGCGATAGGAGGAGAGAAAAGTAGTGTATCCATTTATGTTAAAGGGAAATGTAGTATTACGATTTTCAGTTTGGTCATTACTTTACAGTATTTTATATAAAAAAAAAAAACAGTAGAATAGTAAGAATTTTTTTTCGCAAACTCAAGTCTTCAGGTGGTTATATACATTATGTAATGTCTACTTTATTCAGCATACTACTAACCTAATTTATTCCTGAGAATTTTGTGAGCACTTCCGTAAGAAACCCCAATTTCTATAGCTAACTTCTTGACCGACTTATTACGACCTCGCTGCATCCTTTTCCTAACATCTTCTACAGCATCTTCTGTCACCTTTGTTGGCCATCTTACACTTTTCCTCCTTTCTGTACACTCTGTTGCTCTAAATTTATCTACAAGATTAATGACATTTCTACGAAAATATTTCGTAATGATATAATCAGAAAATTGTGAAAAAAAAAGAAATAAAGAAAAACTGTTGTTCACATTCGGTTATATTGTAATTCCAGTTTCCATCATCGTCCTTCATACTTACAAACAGTAAAACAAAACTCTTGTTTAAATAATGTTGTTAAGTACCGCACCATATTATAGGGTACCGTACTTTCGGTAACTCTAATCTTCACTTGTGCTCAGTCCACACAGATAAATTCAGTTATGCTACACACCATACTGTGTGAAAATAACTTCAATAATATAAGCTCTTTCTTCTATAGAAAACGCAACATATTTCTGAAACACACTGTACTTTGTTCTGTTTACTTCGCCGCTAGCAACAGCGGCCGTAAGTTTGTGTGACTGACGTTAGCAAGGACATTAGTGAAAGGGGTAGGAGTCAAGTACATTTAGAAACGCAGGTACAATTAAAAATTGAAGTAAAAATATTTTTCATTGCTAAAGCAATAATTGCACAAGAAGTCTTTCAGATATGTCTAGCTATATCCCAAAATTCACTGATCTAAATCAACTCATTCTGGAGTAATTAATTTTTTTCTACAAAATAAGTAATTTTTAAATAAGTTTCATAACAGAAAAATTGTTATATAATCCACAGTTTGGAAGATAGAGTCTGCAGTCAAAACTTCACTTTACACAGATATTTGGTCTCTGTATAAACAACAGGGCTTTAGCATAAGTATAAGAAAGGGGTGAAACTTCATTTATGGAGGGGTGTCTTTAAACTTTTGGTAGGGGCTGTACATCAAGCACCACTCCATCTCATACTACCAGCTTTCATTAGTCACCGCTAGTGGAGCTGAATATTAGGAATGTTGCCACTGATTTTGAAGTAATGATCTATGTAAATATGTCTGCATTTCATCATATTGTAAATTTATTTCAACTCAACAATGTAACTTTTATTTAAAGCAACAATAATTCCTTTCTACAATTCACCTTAAACGCTCTCGTCAACAATGTACTGCTAATCTTAACTAATATTTACAAAGCACTATTTACAAATCAGAACTGTCAGTTCACAGTTCTTCTAGCTCAGTCACTCGAGTTCACAGTATCTCGAACCACAGACCTTCAGAGACAGTCCACTGTACTCGAACTCAGATCCCTCCAACTGCGGTCCACTGCACTCGAACTCAGGTCCCTCCAACTGCGGTCCACTGCACTCGAACTCAGGCCTTCGGATGCTGACACAGTTGCGGACGCACACTCGAGTCGAACTGGCTTGCTTCCTCTGACTTACTCACTGAATAGCTGAATAAACTGAAAACTGTTCGCTCGCGTTTCTTCTTTTATAGCAGAATCATAGTTACGAGAAATTTCTACGGGTGTCCTCTCGAATTATCTGGACATCTCCACTTCGGACGGACTTCTCTGGAAGATTCGGGAGGGTCCGTTCCCCCCTTCACTCCGCAAGTAGCAGCTGCGCGCGCAAACTCCCTCGCCGCGTAGGCCCTTTCCCCTCTCTTCTCTCCGCCGCGCGCCGTCCCTCAGTGCTCCGTGGAGCCCGTGTCGGCTCACGCGCGATCTGCTCTCTTGCGGGACGCTGGTCGTGAGTTTGAATCTCACGTCGCTGTCACAATATTATCTGCATATTAGACATATGTGTCACGTTTATTATAATAGATATTAAAATTTATTTATTTATTTACTACTATTATTATTGTTGGTTTTGTTACTATCGATATTATTTTTGCCTGCGTCTTACCTGCGTGGTCTAAGGTCACATGCCTTTGAAATGAACACTGGTTTGAGTTCTCATGGGGAAAGAAATTTTCTCATGAAATTTTGACCAGTGATGAACCTGGGGAGCTAGAGTAAGTAGCCAAATTCTGTTTCAGGAGTCGGCTATAACGATTGGAGGCATGATCATGCTAACCACACGTTATGACCATGCTGCATATTGTAGTATTTTAATCTGGTCATAACCTTCAGAAAGCGGTGTGCTCCTGAAGAAGATAGAATAACATGGAATAATAGTACATTATGCAACGAGCCTATAATGGTAGTAATTAAGACGCGAGTATGTTTATGAAACAAGCGCAAGCGAGTTTCATAATTTTCATACCAGCGTCTTAATTACCATTACAGTCAAGTTTCATGCGACTTTTTATGCTCAACCATATTTATAACTTGAAATTATTCATAAGTATTCATGTTATTCTTATCTGACTGAGGAGCGGAACTGACCTTGTGCATTACCTCGTAAATTGTGAGATGTGCGCAGACACGAAAGTATTGATTTTTTCCGAGAAACAAATGTCGACATTGACCTTGATATAATCTAGAGAGTAAAATAAACATTAATCTTGATATAACCTTGAAATTGAATTAGAAATTGAAAAACGAGATGACAAATTGAATTTATTTGAATGTTATTTACAATTAACGCTAATTATTATAGTAACAGAACTGACTTTATTTCAAATATAGCTGATTTATTGTGCAATTGGTGAAATTAATTTGCGGGAATGTGCTTTCATATTGCTACATTGGTATTTTTTGATTGGTGGAACACCTGAACTTTAATAAATAGGTGTACTTTAATGAGGTCCATTACAGGGCTGCTACCAGGTGTGTAATTACTACATTTCGGCATGGTCGAGCATAAATATTTATATACAACTACCTTAAAGGTTGGCCCACAATAAAGCGGGAACGTAAACGACAACGGGAACGAGAATGAAAATATTGTTAAAATAATGTATTTAAATGTGTGCATTGACAATTAACGAGAAGCTTTCCGGAGCCCGGGAACGGGAACGTGAAAGTTAGTTGTGAAAGCTTACATTCAAATACATTTATTTTAACATTTTTCCGTTCTCGTTATCGTTTCCGTTCCCGGTTTATTGTGAATCTAATATCATGCTTTACAATTGAGTTCATTTAGATCAGAAGTTGGGCCTTTATGTCGTTTTAGCACCATATATAGCCCCGTACGAACCCGGGAGCCCAGATTCCTACATGATCATTCCTCGCGGGATTACATGTGCACAGACTGATATCCCTCGTCTCACACAAATTAAAGAGTCACAATAAAATTGGAAAATATGAACTCGTGTATATGACGTAATCCTCACACAGGATTCGGTTGGGGTCAACCCTCGGTACAGGAGGGAGAAATAGTCACTTGTAAAGCCGGTAAGTTAATGAGACAGATCCCCGGTGGGGACACACAACAAGTCGTATCTTCAGGATTGCGTCTTATAAACTTATTATTATACCCGCAGTGTGTCGTACTTCGCAGTTTTTTTAGCATTTTAAGAAATGAAGCCATTAGATGTGGTATAATGAGGAAGATTCTTTCCTCTTAAGGGGAGAGGATGATATTATTTTAAACTTTTTTCCTATTTTGTGTAAAATATTAATATTTTGTATGTAGAGAGCTCATAGCTGTGACAACTCAACCAAATAAAAATATAAAAAAAAAATTATTTGGGGGCCCAAATTTGAAAAAAATATATCCAATGCAGGATTGTACTAAAACCGATATATCTAAACCGTTTTTAAAGATAAATTGAAACAATTTTTTGCAATGTATTTGTAAAAGCATGTTCTACAAACTGTCTGTAACAGAATTTTGATATTAGTCCCTACGTTTGTAAAATAAACAATTAAAATTTAATAACAATTTTCTGATTTCCTTTCATGCAAACAAACGGACGTATTTTTAAAAATAAATCAATTAACAAAATTCTGTTACAGAGAAACGTTTCCTAATAGTCTAAAGAATGTGTGTTCTAAATTTCATGCATTTATCTTTAATAGTTCAGAAATTATATCCATTTTTGTCTGGAAATGTAGCAAAAAAAAAATGAAGTTACTGGAAACCGATATAAGCGGGCGTATGATTTAAAAATCCATAGCACAGGAAGTTTAAAAATGACGTCCCAACATCCGATAACGGCACAAATACCCACCAAATGTTATGCAATGCATTCCACGCATATCAAAGGATATTTTAAAGAAAAAGAAAATTTTTTGAAAATTCAATTTACCGGAAACGACAATAAATGTGGGCGAGTGATTTAAAAATTTATAACGCAGGAAGTTTAAAAATGGCGACTCAACATCCGATAAGGGCACAAATACCCACAAAATGATATGCTATGTATTCCACACATATCACAGAGTATTTTAAAGACTTTTTTTTAATTTACTCATTTTTCACCAAAAAATACCATCCTCTCCCCTTAAGGTCGCTTAGCATTATACTTAATTTACAAATATGGAAAACGTAAATTTTATGATAGTATATTTACAAATTAAATAATATAAAAATTATACGGTAATCTCATGAATTCCATGTTTCAAATGTCATATAATGATGACACAATGCCATTTAAAGTAACTGTAATAGGATTGACATAATAAAAATATTTTTGATAGGTACCGTAGAAGTGGGTAAAGTCAATCAGTGGGTGTATAATCGATCATTTGCAATTTTTATTGAAAATTATATATTCTCTCTGTTAATTGTTAAAATTTTGTTATGCTCACATCATTGCCTGACATTGCAAATGTAAACGAGAGGGACAACAAAAAGCCTGCGCATGCCAACAATGGGAACACTGTGTAATTACCGTTGAAGTGAAAATTGGTATTCTCAACTTTTTCTCTTAAATGAAAACAAAGTCTTACAAACTCTAAATTATCGTCAGCAGTGAAAGGAGACAAGAAGTATACGTAAGTACTTTTCATTGAGATTGCATCCTGAAATAATAGTTTTGCAGTTCTTAAATGTTAGTATTGAAACTTATTATTTTAAGAAAACTTGTACCTTTGTAGGGTTAAGTCGATCATGCCATCGACCTACTCGAAGCATATAGGACCAGCAGGAAGAATAAATAATTATTCACCGAAATACCTCCAACTAACACTTATAAACAGAAAAGTGTCATAGTATAACTTATATTGATGGGATAGTTGGGAAAGAGATAGGCGAAATTATGGTGAATTTCTTGCGTAAGAGAAGCACTGCCAAAAGAACGTATTTTGTATATCCCTCTGTATCTGACGATGGGAACAACGTAGTTTCTAAAGTGACATGAGGAAGGGAAGATTTCGTATAACATCTGACATAAAGCTATTGAAGTGTGGTATTTCAATGCAAATTTTGAATTCTTAAATCTTTGTTTGTTGATATGTGAACTGTTAAAATGTGTTTTTATGTTTTATAAGTTGGCAATCATAGTCACGTTTGTACAGTGGATACCCATAGGCCATAACTGTATCGAATAGTATGATCACAGTAACAAAAGATACACTATATAATCCTATAGGCATATATTGTAGATTATTATTGTTTTCTACACCCCTTATAACAAATAAAATATATGTAATACACTTAATTTCTTTTTTAAAAACATAAACAGTGATCGACTTTACTCTGCAATATTTTAAAATCGGTCTTAAACTAAAGATTCAATGGTGATCGACTTTACCCTATTTAAGCAGGTAACTTCGATCACAAGTCAAATAAAAAAAACAGTTTTTGATAGATTGTAATTAACTTCTTGTAATGTGCCTTCATAAGTGAAGGATATGACGAAAAAATTCTATTTTGTGAGGAAATTCGCTCCATTGCATAACCTCAATATCATAAAAAAATTGCAAAATTTTGATCGACTTTACCCTCTTCTACGGCATTTTTTAAAATTAATTCATTAATTGATTTATAAAATGCACAATGGACTGATCGAGTGAGTGAGCGAGCGAGCGAATGGATGGATGGATAGTTGTAAGAATGAATGAATGAATGAATGAATGAATGAATGAATGAACGAACGAAGGAACGGAAGAATAATTTTCTTATATGATAATTTTCTTATTAAAAAGTAATGTCCGGAAATGCTTCGTTTTAAAGTGATAGTAGTATGAAGGAAAAAAATGAAAGTTAGTCTACTTTATTTACTTTCTATGATTACACAGTAACTTTTATTGTTTAACACCTGATACCTGATACTACTGCAGGTTAATTGCCGAAGTATTAGAAATAAACTTATTCCGTTTTGAAACTTGGTCGATGTTTATAATCCAGATGTAATAATTGGGACGGAATCATGGCTTAGGGAAGACATAAATGACTCGGAAATTTTTAGGTCGGATTATAGAGTCTTCAGAAAGGATAGAAGTGAAAAGGGAGGGGGAGTTTTCGTTTGTACTAAGATAGAAATAAGTAGCAATCTTCTGTGGATACATGAGGAAGTTGAAATATTGAATGTTCAGATAAGAAATGGGCTGGAAACCTTAGATGTAATAGCATGTTACAGACCACCCAGTGAATTAAACAATTTAACTTTGCACAAACTAAATGAATATCTTAATACAGTATCAGAAGACCGAAACGTAGTAATTGCTGGGGATCTAAACCTCCCGAAAATTAACTGGAACGGGATTTCAGGTACAAATTCAGATGCACAGACCCTTGTTAATGAATTGATCTGGCGTAAAGATTTCACGCAGGTAGTAAATGGTCCGACGCGTGACAATGCCCTCTTAGATGTTTACCTACTAAGACCCGTCTCTCTCTTTGTCAACTCTGAAAGTCTTCATAAAATAAGTGATCACAATAGCGTCTTATTAGAAATCTTATGGGAAAACACAGTAAATCCGAGGTCAAGTCCAGTGTCTGTCTGGAATTTTAACAAAACCGATGTCCATGAATTACAAACGTTTCTACGACAAAAGCATGATGACTTTCTAAGGACTGAAGGAAATATGGAAAATGTGTGGCATAAATTTAAGTGTATAATTTTCGAGGCATTAGTAAAATGTGTACCTTCTAAAATAATTAAGAAAAATCCGGACCCAGAATATTACACTAATTATATTCGCTACTTAAAGAAAAAGACAAGGCGCGCATTTAGCAAACGTAAACGGAGCCATGAGCATTGGGAAAAATATGTTGAATTAATTAAGAAACTTGAGTGTGAAAAAAGGTTAGCTCAGGAAAATTTTCTAAAAACTATTTTAAAAGAAGATGAAAGTAACAATTGGAGACAGTTTTATAATTATGTACGCAGGAGAAAAGGGAAAAATGAAGGAGTAGTGCTTTTACGAAATCAGAACGGAGAAAGTATAACTGATGACAAAGAAAAGGCCGACTTATTAAATTCCTATTTCATTTCGGTTTTCAATAATAATAATAATAATAATAATAATAATAATAATAATAATAATAATCCCGCTGATAGGAGTGGTTGTGTCACAGACCGTGAATGTGAACCAAATTCGACTTTCAAAATAACTTCCAAAGGGGTTAGAGAGAGAATAACGAAATTAAAAAATCGGAAGTCTCGAGGACCAGATAGTATTGCTACAGAGATTCTTAAATTAGGTTCCGAGGCCATAATTCCATACTTAATGCGTATATTTCATGTTTCCATAAACAATGCAGCTATTCCATGTGACTGGAAATCAGCTATAGTGGTACCCATACATAAAGGTGGAAATAAATTAGATGTCGGAAACTACAGACCGATTAGCCTTACATCTGTCGTATGTAAAGTCATGGAGCATTTGATATCGGATTATATTCGTCATGTTCTAAATGCGAAAGACTGGTTTTACAACCGCCAGCATGGTTTTAGGGAAGGCTTCTCATGTGATAGTCAAATTACGTCGCTGGTTCAGGATCTAGCTGAAGAGGTAGATAGAGGCGGAAGAATCGATGCAGTTGTGATTGACTTTTCGAAAGCATTTGATTTGGTGCCACATGACATATTAATAGATAAGTTAAGTAGGCTAGGAATAGATAAAAGAGTGGTGCTATGGATCCAAGAATTCTTAAAAGGTAGAATCCAGAGAGTTAGAGTAGGTCATGAAATATCGGAAATTGGAAATATAAGTTCAGGGGTGCCACAGGGCAGCGTTCTGGGTCCATTACTCTTTATAATTTACGTAAATGACCTATGCCAGGATATTACATCAAATGTGAGGCTATTTGCAGACGACTGCATTATCTATAGAAAGATTAGAAATAATTCAGATGTAGATGCTATTCAAACAGACTTGAATAACATTTACAACTGGGCGTTAAAGCATAGGATGAAAATAAATGGTTCTAAAAGTAAATCTATAACATTTTGTAAAACCCGAGAGGAAACTAGTCTAAATTACGAATTCAGTGGTGTTGTAATTCCGCAAGAACAATGTTGTAAATACCTAGGAGTGTATTTAAACTCCAAACTTTCTTGGGGAGAGAATGTTGATAATGTTACTGGCAAAGCATGGAGGGCACTTCACTTTATTATGAGAATCTTGAGAAAGGCTAGCCCCAAATCGAGGGAAATAGCATATCTAACATTAGTGCGACCGTTAATGGAATACGGAACTACGAGTTGGGATCCCTATAGAATATATCAGATAAATTCCTTAGAAAGAATCCAGTATAGGGCAGCTAAATTTGTTAAAGGTAAAAGAGAAGATGGGAACGATACGATAAAAGAACTTAAATGGGAAACTTTGGAAAACAGACGTAGGAAAACTAGAATAACATCATTGTATAGAGCACATCTAGGTCAGAAAGCATGGGTAGACATAACGGCTCGGTTAGAAAAGCCAACGTACTATGGTAGGAACGATCATGATTTTAAAATCAAATGTAGGAAACAGAAAACGGATGTAGGTAAATTCTCATTTTTAAATAGAACTATAAATGATTGGAATGACCTACCTGCAGCGGTCTTTGAGAACTGTCCTTCCTTAAGGAGATTCAAGAATAATTTAAAGAGTTGTGTATAAAGTGAAAATTAAAATTAAGGTGACATTCAACACTTAATTTTTTAAGGTGGCATGTATTTATCTAGCCTGACGAGTTTACTTCCTTGGTTTGAATTGTAAATTATTTAAAAATAGCGTGTAAGAGGGCCTTACACTAGAAATGTTTAGTTTAAATGTAGTTCTGTTTATAAGTATGCATAAGAATGCAATTATTTGACTTATTTGAACTATTGTATCAGTGAAGCGAGATGAGTCAGTGAAATTATGGTTTTACAGTGCAGTGAACAGTTCCGATCAGTGATAATTTATAGCGTCAATGAAATGTGTTCTATAGTGTCAGTGAAATGTGTGCTAAAGTGTCAGTGAAATGCGTCATAGTGCCACTACAGGGAATGAGATGAGAGTAAAGTGAAAGACTATTGAAAATTATGTAGGACCTATACATAATTATGTAGGTTGTGTTGTAAAATTAGGTGTTTTATTTTATGTTTAATTATTATTGTGTTAAATTGTATTGTGTATTCTTATTGTATTGTGTATAAAATTGTATATGTGTTGTAAATTTTATTATGTAGGCTATTGTAAATTTTATTGTGTATTGCTTATCATTTTAACTGTGTATTGTTAATATTGTATATACCACTGCCACCGGGTGCTTGCCCACTTGCAGTGTAAATAAATACATACATACATACATATTAATTAATTGTGTTAAAAAAACTATAGAAACTGGTCAAAATTGCGGCCGCCATTGTTGAAACACAAAGTATAATTCCGTAGGATTGAACGACGAATTCTTTGAAATATCTGTAGTCGGTTACGAAGAACGTCAAAAGCAAGAATAATTCTAGCAACTAATTCTTCTGCTGTGTCGATCAGTGGTTCATAAACAATTACTTTAATATTACTCTCAAACACAAAAATAAACTGAAGTAATGTCTGGGGAACGTACCGGCCAAGCAACTGTGCCTGCTCTCCCTATCCAACGATTCGGAAAATTTACATTTAAATGATTTCGAAAATTCAATCCGAAATGTGCGGGTGAAACATACTGTAGAATGTTTCTACGAATATTAATCGATTTTCAAAAGCATTTCCGCAAGAAAAATACCATTAATATATTCATTCAATCACGCAGGCATAAGATATGGCCCCACTAGATAGTTATAACCATTTATAACCCAAATATTTACATAAAACTTCCAAAACAATATTTTGTGACGTACAACAAGAAACTAATTTCAATTATTATTTCCATGGTAACAAGAACAGCTGAATCATAAATGCAGCCATAATATGAGTGATGAGCTCTGTCTTTTATATGAAGCATTTCCGAGCACTACCTTGTTAAGAAAGAAATGTTTATTTTCAAGTCTCATATCATATCAGAAAGTTAGGAGTAGTTTTTCTGATACACCCTGTATATCATACTAATTTTCTCACGTATTTTCATAGAACGGGAATACAGATACATAAAGAACCTCACTTAACAAGCTCGGTCGTTTCTTGACGTTTTAATCACTACAGAATTCTGGGAGGTATGGGAGTTAATGTAAACAGAAGAAAGATTATTTAACATACACAAAATAACTTCGGCATCTTTCGTTCCCATACAAAATTTAGTGCCTACTGAATCCACAAACAGAAGACCCAAGTCAATTGAGTCATTATTTCTCAAAAGATTCCGTAATATTGGGGGTCTATTAAACTTGCAGTTGTAAAATACTAATTTACTCAAATGAAGAAAAAAAAAAAAGAAGAGAGGGAGTTCAGTATATTTCGCGTGCTTCTGAAGCAGCACAGCGGTCCTCTCGCGTGCCGAACAAATGTAAATCTATCAAGGCTCGTTAGAGCATGACTTTTAGTGAAACCTGCAAATATATAGCCCTCCTACTTCTAAAACTACTGTCCATCTGTCCGATTTCTTTTTTGTTGCAAGCAGAGATAACGAAAAGGCACCTGCAAAAAAAAAAAAAAAAAACATGGTATATGCTTAAGCATTACAAGTGGGTTGTGTAATTTTCGAGCTTGAGAAACAAAATTAACGAGTCATAAATATTGGAAGATTATCTTTCCTTTTGGGCAACTTATCATAGAAGAGTCTTTCTTAATGAGCGCACCCGGTGTTGAGGCCTCCACGAATTATGTCAGGATTACTGAACTCTTGCTCTGGTCCCAGTATAGGGTTCAGGAAACTTTAGTTAGTTGGTTGCAAACCATGTTTCACTTCGTCTTCGTTTTCTTATTATTCCTGAAACATTAGGTTGTGTAATCTGTTTTGCCATTCTTAATTTAGTTGGTTTTTCCACATTTGTTGTTTTGATATGCTTTGTGACACTTTTTGGTGGTTGATCTTCATTTCCTCCAGATGTTCACTCCATTTAATACTAGGAAGACTGGATATAGTGACATACCTAGACATGACCCCTCAGGTCATTTTGATTCCTTTTTTTATATTGCCTTAATGTGCACGTAAAAATGATTTGGTTGTGTAATATGCAATGTAATCCGATAGAAATATATTTATGCCATCCTATCATTATAAACAGGTTGTTACTACATCGAAAATCGTGCTTAATAGGCTTATTATAGCACGCGTGGCGATAAAAGCAATGGCGTTTTTGTTATGACGTAATACCGAAACGCATACCATCTTGGTTATCGCTTCTACGGACGACGTAACAAGAAATGAAATATAGGACAGAAGGTAACGTATCATATTTATTTCCAATCTTCAACACTTTTGTAATATCACATAAAACAGTACTGTGGTTCAGAGAAACTATATTAACAAAATAAAGAACATTTGTAACATAACCTGCAAGGTCATCCATTCCTCTTTACTCAATGTCAAGACCAGGCGCAACTAATCGATACGAACATATGAAGACAATTTGTCAGCTATGGATCCCGAATTGAATTTCGTTCATAATTTATTTCCTAAAATTTATAATGCTAAGATGCCATAAAGTGTTGTATCCAATTAGTGGATAATCTTATTATGAAAATTGTCGTATTCACTATCGTTCGTGCGACAAACATTCACTCATGCCATATTCATCAAGATTAACCACGTGTTGCTTAAATAACTATTTAAGCATCATAATGATGACTCTTCACAACAGAAGTCAGTATAAAAATGCAATAGGTAGCACAAAACAGTAAGATTCTAAATATTATAGTGTCAGGGATTAAAGTTACTATCTTTTTTAGTAATGGATACTATTTTCTTTAATAATAAAACATGTTAGGTTGATAGAGTTCTATTTCCTGTTATTTCGCCATAATAAGCCGCCTTCAAAGCGGCTACTTTTGGGCGACATCGGCGGAGTGATACGAATGTGCCGCTACTCCATTATTCTCAAACACAGCAATTTTATCGTTGTATGTATTTTACGGGTAAAAGCATAGGATTGAGTCCAAAACTATTCACTAATTGAATAATATTAAACTTCATTACTGATAATTACATCTCAGTCTCATTAGTATACTATATATGAGTCGTTGAGAGCAGAAGTGATGTAAGTCAAAAATGGATAATGAGGGTTAAAGTAAACATTCTGTAAAATACAGCGCAAAGTAGCAATTAGTATTACATTTATTTAAACTATTAGTAGCCAGTGGAGAGCACGAAGGACATATTAATAGCTACTTTGCGCTGTATTTGACAAAATTTTTACTTTAAACCTCATCACCAAATTTTGACTTACACCACTTTTGCTCTGGTCGGCTCATATCTAGTCAGAGATGTATGACATACTTTTTAATTCATAAAAATGAAAAGAATATCATAGTAGTCTTTATATTTATTATTGGTAATATTGTCACTATTATTATTATTATTATTATTATTATTATTATTATTATTATTATTATTATTATTATTATTATGTGGGCTGAAGCTCTCTTGTTTAATTTTCTTACCCTAGCACAAGAGCCATTCCACTTCAAACCTATCAAGATTTCATATTGATATCTCCAATTTTGTTTTGTTTTGTTTTTCGGGCACTTTTAGCTCTAAAATAAATGTGATCCGTGTATATTTTTTTCTATAAATCTAATTTCGACAGATATTAAATTACGACATTTTCGAAAAAAAAAAACCGTTTGTACTAAATGTAATTTTTATGCCTTTTTCTTTGTTTCTTTTTTTTTAATTTAATTATCTATGTTCACATACGCTTATTTGTTTTGTTTTTCTTTTTTTTTTTTTTTAGGATATACTGAGTCCGTCTGGGCTACCCCTAATGGGAGAAAGTTTGTAATTAATTTAAATTCGGATCTATCTGTCTCCGGTTCTAATCATTCATATTATTTAGTCTTGGGCTCAGATGAAAGGTAAAAATTCAAGTAAAGTAGACTAATAAGATATTCTACATATCAGGATTTGTGGCTTGTCCACTCCTTTCACTGGACCCCTCAAAATTTCAGAAGAGACCTATATTTTTAGGTTATTGACATTATAAACGAACATGTTGAGTATTTATTAATTATATAAAATATGAATAATTGCAAGGGAAAAATTGTTCCGGGGCCGGGTATCGATCCCGGGACCGCTGGTTGAACGTACCAGCGCTCTGCCAACTGAGCTACCCGGGAACTCCACCCGACACCGTCTCAACTTTTCCCTTTATATCCACACAACTCGCGAGGACTGAGGAAATGCCAGAGACCCACATCGAGTGCACACAAACTCTGTGTGACTTGGAATTGTAGTTTTCTGTTAACGTACACAGTGACGTATATATTATGCAAATCTAGTCTTTCAGGAAAAGCTCCCTGTAAAGCAGATTTGAATAATTTCAAGGGAAAAATTGTTCCGGGATCGATACCTGGCTCCGGAACAATTTTTCCCTCGAAATTATTCCAATCTGCTTTACAGGGAGCTTTTTCTGAAAGACTAGATTTGCATATTATATAAAATATGCTTATTTGAATGCATACGTGAACATTGTGTGCTTCATTAAACTATTCTTGCTGTCGTAATTTCTGGCACGAACGAAACCCTGCCGCTGGAATACTGCATACCCGCCAGCATTACTAGCGTGCTCGCGAGTAAGAGACGCTAACTCGAGAGTGCATTGTGCTTATGACCGCTCTTTTAAAGACGCACTGATAGCAGTGCGTAAAATGCAACTTTACGTATTATCGTATAAAAATATTTAATTTCTCATGCCATCTAACTCTTGTGTTCATTGCAATAAGTAATTTTTGCAGAGGCTTCAACCTTGACAAGGCTACCGTCCATAAATCAGAAAATCTCTAATAAGAAATAAAATTGATCGCACTCATGCTGGTACTGTGAAACCAAATTAAGTTTTTTACTTGAAACGAAACCGCGGATAAAATGCTACACATGCTAATAGCATATTGATCAATCTGCTGCAACCATCATAAATTATTAATAATGCAATGCCGAAATTGCGCATTTATAAATGCAAATTAGGAAATAAGAAGTGCGTGGCAGTGATTGACGGGCGCGCGACACGCCCAGACGACTTTATTACTCGTCACCGCGCCGATCGACGTAATTCCATTAACGTCACAGACCAGTCTGGGATCTGGGAAATAAAGCTACCACTGCTGACAGTCGCGTAGTCAAGCTGCTGCCGATCGTCGACATTTCCAGAGCTTTAACCGGCTTTGATGAACTGCCATCACGCCACATGTGTAAACTCACATCTAACAGAAATGGACACGCCTCATTAGGCACAAATTATCTGTAAGTCCCGGTTTTAGAGTCCAAAATTTTCATATTAGAGTAGGCCTGTTTGTTTTCATTTCAAATATATTTTAAAATATGACACTTTTTGTAGATGAAGATTTATGTCCCTATAGCATTAGCAAATTCTAGATGGAGATCTATGTCCCTATAGCATTAACAAATTGTAGATGGAGATCTATGTCCCTATAGCATTAGCAAATTGTAGATGGAGATCTATGTCCCTATGCAAATTGTAGGTGGAGATCTATGTCCCTAGAGCATTAGCAAATTGTAGATGGAGATCTATGTCCCTATAGCATTAACAAATTGTAGATGGAGATCTATGTCCCTATAGCATTAGCAAATTGTAGATGGAGATCTATGTCCCTATAGCATTAACAAATTGTAGATGGAGATCTATGTCCCTATAGCATTAACAAATTGTAGATGGAGATCTATGTCCCTATAGCATTAGCAAATTGTAGATGGAGATCTATGTCCCTATGCAAATTGTAGGTGGAGATCTATGTCCCTAGAGCATTAGCAAATTGTAGATGGAGATCTATGTCCCTATAGCATTAACAAATTGTAGATGGAGATCTATGTCCCTATAGCATTAGCAAATTGTAGATGGAGATCTATGTCCCTATAGCATTAACAAATTGTAGATGGAGATCTATGTCCCTATAGCATTAACAAATTGTAGATGGAGATCTATGTCCCTATAGCATTAGCAAATTGTAGATGGAGATCTATGTCCCTATGCAAATTTTAGATGGAGATCTATGTCCCTATAGCATTAACAAATTGTAGATGGAGATCTATGTCCCTATAGCATTAACAAATTGTAGATGGAGATCTATGTCCCTATAGCATTAGCAAATTGTAGATGGAGATCTATGTCCCTATGCAAATTTTAGATGGAGATCTATGTCCCTATAGCATTAGTAAATTGTAGATGGAGATCTATGTCCCTATAGCATTAGCAAATTGTGGATGGAGATCTATGTCCCTATGCAAATTGTAGATGGAGATCTATGTCCCTATGCAAATTGTAGATGGAGATCTATGTCCCTATAGCATTAACAAATTGTAGATGGAGATCTATGTCCCTATGCAAATTGTAGATGGAGATCTATGTCCCTATGCAAATTGTAGATGGAGATCTATGTCCCTATACCATTAGCAAATTGTAGATGGAGATCTATGTCCCTATAGCATTAGCAAATTTTACATGGAGATCTATGTCCCTATAGCATTAGCAAATTGTAGATGGATATCTATGTCCCTATGCAAATTGTAGATGGAGATCTATGTCCCTATAGCATTAGCAAATTATAGATGGAGATCTATGTCCCTATGCAAATTGTGGATGGAGATCTATGTCCCTATAGCATTAGCAAATTGTAGATGGAGATCTATGTCCCTATACAAATTGTAGATAGAGATCTATGTCCCTATAGCATTAACAAATTTTAGATGGAGATCTATATCCCTATAGCATTAGCAAATTGTAGATGGAGATCTATATCCCTATAGCATTAGCAAATTGTAGATGGAGATCTATGTCCCTATAGCATTAGCAAATTGTAGATGGAGATATATGTTCCTATAGCATTAGCAAATTGTGGATGGGGATCGTATGTCCCTATAGTATTAGCAAATTGTAGATGGAGATCTATGTCTCTATAGCATTAGCAAATTGTAGATGGAGTATGTCCCTATAGCATTAGCAAATTGTAGATGGAGATCTATGACCCTACGCAAATTCTAGATGGAGATCTATGTCCCTACAGCATTTGCAAATTGTAGGTGGAGATATATGTCCCTATACTTACTTACTTACTTACTTACCTACTTACTGGCTTTTAAGGAACCCGGAGGTTCATTGCCGCCCTCACATAAGCACACCATTAGTCCCTATCCTGAGCAAGATTAATCCAGTCTCTACCATCATATCCCACCTCCCTCAAATCCATTTTAATATTATCTTCCCATCTACGTCTCGGCCTCCCCAAAGGTCATTTTCCCTCCGGTCTCGCTATAACATTAGCAAATTGTAGATGGAGATTGAATGCCTCTATAGCATTAGCAAACTGTAGATGGAGATCGTATGTTGCTATAACGTTAGCAAATTGTAGATGGAGATCTATGTCCCTATAGCATTAGCAAATTTAGATTGAGATCTATGTCTCTGTAATATTAGCAAATTGTAGATGGAGATCTATGTCCCTATAGCGTTAGCAAATTGTAGATGGAGATCTATGTCCCTATAGCGTTAACCAAATTTTAGATGGAGATCTATGTCCCTATAGCGTTAACCAAATTTTAGATGGAGATCTATATCCCTATAGCGTTAACCAAATTGTAGATGGAGAGCTATGTCCCTATAGCAATAACAAATTTTAGATGAAGATCGTATGTCCCTATAACGTTAGCAAATTGTAGATGGAGATCGTATGTTCCTATAGGAATAGCAAATTGTAAATGGAGATCGTATGTCCCTATAGCAATAGCAAATTGTAAATGGAGATCGTACGTCCCTATAGCGTTAGCATATTGTAGATGGAGATCGTATGTCCTTATAGCAGTAGCAAATTGTAAATGGAGATCGTATATCCCTATAGCATTAGCAAATTGTAGATAGAGATCTATGTCCCTATAGCATTAGCAAATTGTAGATAGAGGCCTGTGTCTATAGCGTTAGCAAATGTAGATGGACATCGTATATCCCTATAGCATTAGCAAATTGTAGATGGAGATCCCTATAGTATTAGCAAATTGTAGATGGAGATCGTATATCCCTATAGCATCAGCAATTTATAGATGGAGAGTGCATGTCCCTATAGTTTTAGCAAATTGTAGATGGAGATCGTACAATTTGCTAATGGTATAGGGACATGCTTGGACATTATGTTTACATTTTCTTCTTGTTAAAATTATATCTCAATATTAATGGCATTGTCTTTTCCTACGTTTACTCATTGAAAGAGTAGAAATTAATAAAAACGTTTCCTATGAAAGTTGTTTGTTTTGAGGAGCTCTATCAAATGGTACACTTTTGACTTCGACTCTCTTTTGAAATTTTAGAGTGATACGCCACTGACTCTACTTCCTGTTAGGACTGATTGATGAAATCAAGCACAAGTGAAAGTTCACAACTGCTTTAGTTACAAATATTTTTGTTTCAAAAATTTTAATGCACTGGTTTCCCAAATAAAATGATTGTTACTGGCTGGTCTGAATCTCTCTGTATATTCTAAAGGCGCAATGTATTATGTTAGTTGCCAATAAATATATGATAACCTTGATAGTTTATTGTTAATAAATTATATAAAAATTACAACTTTTTGTTACAGTTCAAGTAGTCGCATTTATTTGCATTTAGAAACTCAATGTTTTTAAATTTGGACACCCTTCACGAAAATAATTTAAGAGCTACAAGGTAATTGAAATCTATTTAGACGTGTTATTTTTGTTTGTTACTTCTTTCCTCTCTCAAAAACACGATTCTTTTGTGTGTATGTTCCGATGTGAGGTACGTCAATAAAAGAAAAGCTGAAGAGTTGGATAGTATGTATTTTACCCTTTAACCCTGTCTTTGAAATCCATTGTTTCCTTTAATTTCATGGAAAATAACATTCGAAACCTTTCATTATATATCAGATTCCGTGCCCTTTCGCTCATTTAAAGCCAATAGGTCGACTGTTCATGAATTAAATTTACATAATTACATATACCTGTACATATTGACTTGCGTAGCTGCATCCCATCTGTTGTTATGACCTTTAAACTTTTGTAATACGAAGAAAGTGTTCGCACTCTAGAGACCATAAAATTGCTGTTTGTCTTGTGAAGATCGTTATAGTTAATTTTATTATAGGTTTCGATGGTTGTCATCACCTAGCCTACATTTATTAAGTTCTTCAAATAGAAAAGAAAGAAGCTTTCAGTCGTGCTTTCTTAAGGTTTCCAAACAACATCTTAAATACAATGTGTTGATATTTTGATACTACCTAATGGTTTCGAGGACCAATATTAGCCAGATGTTTTGAGTAATCATATCTTACGCAGGATGTGGGTTCTAATCCCGGGTAGACAATACAAAATTCCTATATATCTCATTTCCAGATAATCTATCCGTATTTCTTATATATCGGATTTATAAAATAAAACCATCTGCCTTTAATAAGGGTGACCACAAGGACCCAGAAAACAAATACATATGTAGAAGTTTACAATGTAACAATGAAAATATATACAATAAATTTCAAAAGAAAATTAAAGTGAATCATGTTATTTGAAATAGAGATAAAATTGCAAAATTTGAATTGAGTCCTTTAGAATTTCTCTAAGAATTTTCTCAACATTGTAAAATGTGAATCCCTTTAATTTTAAAAGGTTCTAGGTGTATTTGGAGATGGTACCACGAATTCCAAAAAGAAGTCCATGAATTGATCAACGATTAGCCATGATGTACTGCTTGCTAAAATAAGGAATGCAAGGTTCATAGATGATTCTCTTTTCACCATCAGCAAGTCTTGGCTGTTGTGCATCTCTTTCAAACCTGATAATCGGGTCTAATATTGTTCCTGTGTTCTTTATTCTATCAATGACAACAATATCTGCTAGTCTTGTTCAATCATCTTCCGAGATACAATGCACTTCTTCATGGACTTCTAATCCTTGTCTTAGGATGTCAGCAAGCATTGTCCTTACCCTGTGATGGCGGTTGTTCCGCAGTAACTCAGTCTTTCAGCAGAAACCCAACACATGTCCTAGTGTTTCAGTCTCGTCAGAGCCTGGGTGGCGGCAACGGGTTGTGTTGAATGCTCTACCTGGGACTGGCCGTACTGCAGAAAGGTTGCATGACATCTTCCTTGGATTATTATATTCAAATGATGACAGGTCTTTTTATTGAATATCCGATTGGTTATCAAAAATACAAACAACCAGAAAAGTTACAGTATCAGGAAGTCACTAGGCCTAATTCTAGTCAGTCGATAGCCAGTACGAGTAACGTCGTTGGTCAGTTTAGTCCCTAAGTCGGTCAGTACGGTAAAGTAAGTCATTCACAAATTAATTCCAGTCATTTCATTATGAATCACTAATTATTTAGATTGTTACATCAGTTACAAGCTTATAGTCAGTCAACTTAGTTCTTCAGTCAGTAAGTTCAGTCTAACCAGCCCATCAGTTAGTTACTTCATTCGGTTACTTCAACCATTTTATTAGATCAACATAGTCCAGTCAGTTCATCATTTTAGTTCAGCTATTTGGTTATTTTAGTCCAGTCACTCTATCATTTTAATCCAATCATTTGGTGACGTTAGTCAGCCTTTCGGCCACTTTAGTCTAATACTTCGTTCAACCACTGTCACTTCAGTCTACCAACTGAGTTACTCGGTCACTTCAGTCCATCCACTCCATCCACTCAGTCACTTCAGTCCATGCACTCGGTCACATCAGTCCATTCTCTCGGTCACTTCAGTCTATTCTCTCGGTCACTTCAGTCCATTCTCTCGGTCACTTCCGTCCATTCTCTCGGTCACTTCAGTCCATCCACTCGGTCACTTCAACCCATGCACTCGGTCACATCAGTCCAATCTCTCGGTCACTACAGTCTATTCTCTCGGTCACTTCAGTCCATTCTCTCGGTCACTTCCGTCCATTCTCTCGGTCACTTCAGTCCATCCACTCGGTCACTTCAGTCCATGCACTCGGTCACATCAGTCCATTCTCTCGGTCACTTCAGTCTATTCTCTCGGTCACTTCAGTCCATTCTCTCGGTCACTTCAGTCCATTCTCTCGGTCACTTCAGTCCATCCACTCCATCCACTCGGTCACTTCAGTCCATGCACTCGGTCACATCAGTCTATTCTCTCGGTCACTTCAGTCCATTCTCTCGGTCACTTCAGTTCATTCTCTCGGTCACTTCAGTCTATTCTCTCGGTCACTTCAGTTCATTCTCTCGGTCACTTCAGTCTATTCTCTCGGTCACTTCAGTCCATTCTCTCGGTCACGTCAGTCCATTCTCTCGGTTACTTCAGTCCATCCACTCCATCCACTCGGTCACTTCAGTCCATGCACTCGGTCACATCAGTCTATTCTCTCGGTCACTTCAGTCCATTCTCTCGGTCACTTCAGTTCATTCTCTTGGTCACTTCAGTCTATTCTCTCGGTCACTTCAGTCTATTCTCTCGGTCACTTCAGTCCATTCTCTCGGTCACTTCAGTTCATTCTCTCGGTCACTTCAGTCTATTCTCTCGGTCACTTCAGTCCATTCTCTCGGTCACTTCAGTTCATTCTCTCGGTCACTTCAGTCTATTCTCTCGGTCACTTCAGTCCATTCTCTCGGTCACTTCAGTCCATTCTCTCGGTTACTTCAGTCCATCTACTCCATCCACTCGGTCACTTCAGTCCATGCACTCGGTCACATCAGTCTATTCTCTCGGTCACTTCAGTCCATTCTCTCGGTCACCAGTTCATTCTCTCGGTCACTTCAGTCTATTCTCTCGGTCACTTTAGTCTATTCTCTCGGTCACTTCAGTTCATTCTCTCGGTTACTTCAGTCCATCCACTCGGTCACTTTAGTCCATTCTCTCGGTCACTTCAGTTCATTCTCTCGGTCACTTCAGTCTATTCTCTCGGTCACTTCAGTTCATTCTCTCGGTCACTTCAGTCTATTCTCTCGGTCACTTCAGTCCATTCTCTCGGTCACTTCAGTCCATTCTCTCGGTTACTTCAGTCCATCCACTCCATCCACTCGGTCACTTCAGTCCATGCACTCGGTCACATCAGTCTATTCTCTCGGTCACTTCAGTCCATTCTCTCGGTCACTTCAGTTCATTCTCTCGGTCACTTCAGTCTATTCTCTCGGTCACTTCAGTCTATTCTCTCGGTCACTTCAGTCCATTCTCTCGGTTACTTCAGTCCATCCACTCCATCCACTCGGTCACTTCAGTCCATGCACTCGGTCACATCAGTCTATTCTCTCGGTCACTTCAGTCCATCCACTCGGTCACTTCAGTCCATTCTCTCGGTCACTTCAGTCCATCCATTCGGTCACTTCAGTCCATTCTCTCGGTCACTTCAGTCCATCCATTCGGTCACTTCAGCCCAGCCATTCGGTCGCTTTAGTTCAGCGATACGGTCACTTAATCCAGTCACTTTAGTCTAATCATAAGGTCGTTTTAGTCGAAACATATAATCACTTCAGCCCTACTAGTCGCTCACTTCTACCTCTTTGGTCCAATAATTATTAAATTAGACACTTCAGTCAGTTCAGTCACTATAGTTCAGCCATCCAGTCCTTGTCTCTAAGAGATACTCAATATCGACATTTCAATTTCATACAGCATTTCGTTCAGGGGAAACATAGCATAATACGATAGCAATGAATTTGGTGTGTAATTGACAAGTCATATCCAGTTTCCGTGATAGGTGTCATTAAAATGTAGTTTTGTTGCTTCTTATCCACATGTCGGTGTGAATTACTATAAATACATACGTGAATTGTTTCCCATCAATAGTGCAAGAATATTAACTAGAAACATTGTATGCTTCGTCTATAACTTAGATAAGTTTTTGCTTTGACAATTATTTTTTTATGTAAATAATCCTGCAATGATAGAATGTTGTAAAATGTAGAAAATACAAACCTAGGTATATCTGAAGTATTGTGTAATTCTTTCCGATGGACTGTTTCTCGTAATATACACATCACACACCCAAAGAAGTAGTAAGGAACTATGTCAACGCCATATTTAGCTAAGAATGCCAATTATAAATCAGCGATCAATATCGTGCATAACTTCGAAGATATAAAAGTCAAGTTCTGAAACTGCACGTGATATGTGCAAAAGTTGTCTGGAATTTCTTACAAGTTTACTAGTATAATAAAATCTAAGTACTTTATAGATCCTTGCATTAAACAGGGACTTGGTTGAATATATTAATTCAATACAAGTTTTGTTCTGTACTCTGTAGGCTAGTGCATAAATTGAAGCTAATGCATTGAAATTAAAATTATATTAACCAAGAGATTAATTCAATTGCATGAGAATTTTACGATACTCCATTTTCTTTAAAAAATAAGAATTGATAGTCATCCATTTGAATATAGAATATTAATATGTGTTTGTTAAATTTATTTATAAGGTCCCTGAGCCAAATAACGCTATGTATACTTTTAACGCCACCCTATTAAAATTTGTTAACGACACAAGTTTTCGGTAGTGCACTACTGTAGCCTGCAGTCGCTTGCAATCTAGTGATGAAATGAGTTACTAGCTGTCCGCTGACATTTACGAGTGACATGATATTCCATCATTTTCCTGTTGTGTGTTGATAGTGAGAGGCTGTTCTTATATCAAGGAAAGAGGCAATATTTTATTTTGTGTATTGAACAAATAATAACTATATTAAACTATATATTTCCGTGATCCTTAAACATTCTTCTATGTATATAAACTATTTGCTATCTATAAAATTTGAAAATGTTAGAGAAACAGGCATGTCATGTTATCAAGTACTCAGTAGCGCTTTAACGCCAGGCGTTAAAGGTCTACAGACAAAATTTTAGGTTATGTTAGTACTAAGGCTGACAGTACAGCATCAGTGTGAAAACATCAGAAAAATCACTAAGCTTTCAACTTACAAATGTTCAGAATGTGCAGTGATGATAATGGTTCAATTGCTTATCGAGCTCTTAATTTTTTTTTACTTTACATAACTTAATTCTTTTGTTTTACTTATTGGAAAACATTAATATTAAACTAAGGTAAATGCTTTTGTGTTTAATAACTTTCTACTGTGTCACATTGTCTCTTTTTTTAAAGTAAGGAGTCACTGGAAAACATATTTTCCTAATCCATCTGGTGTTTCCGTCTCAGATCAAGAATCTTTCATTAGTATCGACTGATTTTGTATCTTTTATTAACGGAAACTCAAATTTAGTCGCTTAGTTCAATTTGTGTTGCTTAGGAAAAATAATTAATTAACAATTATAAGTGTATAGGTTACTAGAAAATAGGTGGCGTTAATTGGACAACCTGTTCCTAATAACGCCAGTTTACAAAGTTTTCCTATTTGAGTTCTAATTCTTGTTCGGTATATAATATATCCATTTTCATTGTGCTATTTTGTTTAGATAAGATTACAGTTTCTATTTCATAATTTTTGTGTTTGTACATAACTTATTTCCAGAGCAAAAGTGGTTGAAGTGTTAAGGTGGCGTTATTTGGTACGTGTACCTTACACGCTTTAACACCTATGGTCATATCGCGTGTTTTAGGATCTATGGGTATACCAGTAGGCCGTGATTGTTATTTTTGAGTTCCTGTTTATATTGTGTTGTAAATAGCTTGTGTTCATGTAACTGATTTTCGATTTATTTCATTAACGTTTATGATATTGGTAATCGAGGCGTTAATGAATCACGGCATGTAAATTTCCATTCCGGCATTTGCCTTTGTGACTGAGGGAAACCATGAAAAACCCGAGTCAGATAGGTCAGCAACGGAGATTGAACCCGGGACCTCCCGAATGCGAGTCCCAAACACTCTCTCATTCTGCAGGCTTGTAGAAATCGTTTATTTTTCCCTAGAGGTGCTTGCCAACATAAAGTTGATGTTGAATTATGAGAATACCTGATAGTATCCATCAGATCAACTTGCGAAGTAATGCATTTCGTCGAAAGTAAATCGCACAAGTGAAATAAAACTGTCAGTAATCGTCACCTTAACAATTCTGTAGAAATGTCAACATTAAAATAACACTATAGTCTAAACATTTAATCATCGTAGACAGCACGGTTTAGGCCTCTGGCCTTTTTGACTTAAAGTACTTATAGCTGCTCTCTCCAAAACTTCTTTGGTCTGCCTACATTGCCTTCTTGTTGGTGTACAGAATGAATAAAAAGTCTGGAACCATATAAATATCTTCCATATGCTTGATTTTCGATTACTGTAGGTTTTACCAGTATTTGTAACTCCAAATGCTTTACCAGTGACATATTCCAGCCGTGGCGAAGAAGAGTTCGTGCGCCGAGCCACTGTGTAACCTGCAACGTGCATAGCACCTGTGGAGGGAGGCGGACACCCGAAGGGGAAATGAAGCAACTGTCTGACTCAGTAACGGATTTTCATTTTCCTTACGTCCAGCATTTAAATATAATTTTATATAGTACAACGCTACAAACTAATGTTTCGTACGTACAACGAAAAGAGAAATGTACAAGAAAACATAGGCCACATTATCACGAACTGAAATTACCTGTCTTCAGAATGTCTCTGCGACAGAGTTTCAAAATCAGGAATTACGTCATTTACTGCCAGACGTAGTTGATCACGAAGGTGTTTGTCTGTCAGTCGAGATCTACATTTGGTTTTAACTATTGTCATTATTGAAAATAATTTCTCACAAACGTAAGTTGTAGCGAACATGGCTTCAACAGAGCAAGCGAAAGAACGAAGCTTCGGATACTTATTTTTTGACAAAGAATTGAAAAGTTCAACATCTGTCAAGTCCTTACATCTAGCTTTCATTGCAACATCACATTGTGAATCTATGAGTTCAAATTGAAGATCTAACTGCATCATTCGTATATCTGCTGAAAAAGGGTCGACGTACAGAGATGATGATGATGATCATAATAATAATAATAATAATAATAATAATAATAATAACAACAACAATTACCTTTCAATGTTCCATAATGTGGATGACATGTAGTATAATGCCGTTCTATGTTACACAACCGTTTTCCTCGTAATACTTGCGAACAAATCATACATTTAATATTCTCATCATATTGGCAGCAAAAAAAAAAAATTGCGTCCTCCCATCCTACTTGAAACTTTCGTTTTTGTAGATGTACAGTACATGTATTGGAGAGAGACATTACGACGATACGCCACTCGCAGATCAGAGGCAAATACAAATGGAACGGAGTTTGACTCCAGTAAGTGAGAGGGTGGGGGTTGTGGGAGGTAGAAATGCACAGGTATCACTGCGAGCCACAATGTGCTCGTGAGTCGCATTTTCGCCGCGGCTGACATATTCGATTCTAGCACTCAGCTATCTCAAAAGCCGCCATTTTGAATGCAACTTTGAAATTTTAAATGGTTGGGGGTCATGTAGGTAGGGCTACTCAAAGTCATGTGAAATTTTCTGAGAAAAACAATTGTATATATTATTTTAATGTACCGAAGTATATATGATATTTCCATGCAGATATTCTGCGTCATCATACGATGAAAGAGTAATAGAACGGAGAAAAATTCTCTCCGGCACCGGGATTTGAACCCGGGTTTTCAGCTCTACGTGCTGATGCTTTATCTACTAAGCCACACCGGATACCCATCCCGGCGTCGGACAGAATCGTCTCAGTTTAAGTTCCAACTCTTGGGTTCCCTCTAGTGGCCGCCCTCTGCACTACGTCATAGATGTCTATGAACGTAGGACTGAAGTCCAAACATGTGCTGAGGTGCACTCGTTATGAGTGACTAGTTGGCCGGGATCCGACGGCTTAGTGGATAAAGCATCAGCACGTAGAACTGAAAACCCGGGTTCAAATCCCGGCGCCGGAGGAAATTTTTCTCCGTTCCATTACTCTATCATCGTATGATGACGCAGAATATCTGCATGGGAATATCATATGTACTTCGGTGCATTAAAATAATATATATGATATGCGTAAATCACTTCGTGATTTAAGACGGCGCTTATTCCGTCGGATCTTGGCCAACTAGTTACTCATAACGAGTGCACCTCAGCACATGTGTGGACTTTAGTCCTACGTTCATAGACATTTATGACGTAATGCAGAGGGTGGCCACTAGAGGGAACCCAAGAGTTGGAACTTAATCTGACACGATTCTGTCCGACGCCGGGGTGGGTATCCGGTGTGGCTTAGTGGATAAAGCATCAGCACGTAGAGCTGAAAACCCGGGTTCAAATCCCGGCGCCGGAGGGAATTTTTCTCCGTTCCATTACTCTTTCATCGTATATATTATTATTTTGAAGAACAAAAACGAACAATTTCTTGGATGTGAAAAAACAACTACGTCCAATAGTGTATCGTAATGGATGTGATGAGGAATAATAATAATAATAATAATAATAATAATAATAATAATAATAATAATAATAAGAAGAAGAAGAAGAAGAAGAAGACGACGAAACAGATGTATAGTATGCGCGCAAGTGCATGAAAGAACATTTTGGATTTTTATGTACCACATTTTTACAGCTCGCACCCCATTTTTAAATCTCGCACCCCATCCGCACTCCCCTTGCTCTGATCCTGGCGACGTTACTGATCTACAGATATTTTGTAACATGGTACGGTACTAAGGAGGCTTTGGAAAAGGTATTGTTATGCAATTATGGTAATTAACTTTTCCTGCTTTACCATTTGGTTAACCTGTGACAGTTTCAATGCATTGTTGTGATTATTTCAAGCTTTCCTATGACAATTTTTTTATTTTCGTGATGATATTATCGGAAGAGGAAAGAATTAACATCGTTCTTCATTCTGGTAGGTTAAGTCATAGAAATGTTGCAGCAGACTTGACGAACAGTTCTCTGGACATTGGATTGGTCGATGTGGACCAGTAGAATGGTCGGCCAGGTCTCCAGATTTAACACCCTTTGATTTTTTTCATTTGGGATTAAATAAAGAGCTTGGTACATGAAGAGAAAATTGAGAATGTGGAACATTTAAAGAACTGTATCATTGAAGTCTGTGCTAGAGTCATCCCGGAAATGCTACAAAATGTTCTACCCACATGCTCAATTTTCTCTTCATATATCATATTTCCTAAGGGGGGGAATCTGAATTTCATTCATTCATTCATTCATTCATTCATTCATTCATTCATTCATTCATTCATTCCTTATATTCCATAGATCTTACATGAGCAATGAAGCTTTAAGATGTGGAACAAGACAAAATTTTACAATATTACAATTACAAAGTTTTACAAATTTTAAATATTTTACAATTTTTACAGTTTTACAATTTCTGCAATTTTTTACAATATTTTGGCGAGATATAGTGAGATGAGGTGAGGTCCGAAGATTCGCCAAAAGATTACCCGGCATTTGGTTGGGGACAACCTCGTAAAAACCCAGCCAGGAAATTAGATCAAAGGGGTGAAATGAAGTGATGACGAGGACTCGCCATAGACCATCCGGCTTCAGTTCCACAATTACAATGTCTCCACAAACTGTCACAAAATTTTAAAGTTAGAAGCAATAATTGCACAAGAAATCTTTCGAATATGTCTAACTCTATCCCAAAATTCACTGATCTCAGTCAATCCATTCTGGAGTAATTAATTTTGTTCCTACAAAACATGTAATTTTTCAATAAGTGTCATAACAGACAAATTATGTTATGCTCGACCATGCCGAAATGTAGTAATTATACACCTGGTAGTAGCCCTTTAATGCACCTCATTAAAGTACACCTATTCATTATAGTTCAGTTCTTCAGCCAATGGTAAATCACCATTGTACCATTATAAAACCGCAAGTATCGATTATTCTCGGATATGCAATCGAAAGACAATTAGCGAAATGTCACGGAGGCTGGAAATCCAATACTGTCGCAGAAGGTTATGTTCTGTTACTATAATAATTAGCATTAATTGTAAATAATATTCAAATAAATTCAATTTGTCATCACGTTTTTCAATTCTAAATCAATTTCCAGGTTATATCAAGCCTAATGTTCATGTTATTCTCTAGATTATATCAAGGTCAATCACATTCGTGCCTCGGAAAAAATCAATACTTTCGCGTCTCCGCACATCTCACAATTTAGAAGGTCAGTTCCGCTCTTCACTTAGATAACCATAACATGAATACTTATGAATAGACTTCGTGGAATTGCCACGAGAATCGTAAGGTTTACTACGCACGCAGTATAGACTGTATGAGAAGGGGACGTACAACGGATGGAGTATGCCTCTAATGTAAGCACTGAGCAGTATACTGCGGTTACAATAAAACCTGTATTCTGCATTCAAGAAATATAATATTGATCATTGAAGTAGGAAATGTCTAAACATGTAAATACACAATTATTTTGTAGTGAGATATATTAACTCTTAAAATTTAATGTAATATACTCACATCATCCTTGAATATGTGCATTGCAGATAAGAGTTACGTACATTTTGAGCGACTGCAAAGTGAACCTCCTCCGATGGTCCCTCAAACAGTTTTTATATTGGGAAAATGTACGTTAAACATCAAACGATGTAATAGGTGCATATTTGAAGAATGGAAAGTCACTACTTTTTAATACACCAACTTCAGACATCTTGTCGTGACCTGATAGTATTTATAATACGAAGTTGTGAATAAGCAGAATTTTTAGCAATAATGTTTCTCAATTTACATTCACTTTTTCTGAAATTAGTGAATTGTTATTTTGGATAACGGTTTGTGATACTTTAACCACTATATTAAGGGCTTCTGAGAGTTGTAGTTTAGACGATTCTAACACGATAATGCTTTTGGACACGATTTTAAAATTAGAATGAATGAACAGAATATCTTCTAATAGCTGTTCAGAAGGCAATGATTTTACAGCTGCAACAGCGGAACTGTCTGTGCTATCCAATGCATCAATTACTTCCATTATTTTGTCGTAATGTTCTGCATAATAATTAACAGTATCAAACCACGTTCCCCAACGGGTCAAGACTGGCTGCGGGGGTAAGGGTATTCCAGGGGAAATTATTTGGAACAGCAACACTCTCATTGTAGTATGTTTGATTGAATTCTTGTCTGCACTGAACAAATATTAAATTTTGACTATTCCAACCACAGTACTGCAAAAACAAATGCTTACATAGGTATACTTTAGCTGTAGCTGCTCCGTCTATTTGGACCGGTCACATCTCTTAACATGAACTGCTTATACTACGAGACCGGGCGGTCGCTCACCTCTTCTATACTACCGTACATCGGAAACCTGATTGCATGCTGCGTGTGGCAATTCAACGAAGTCTACTTATGAATAATTTCAAGTTAGAAATATGGTCGAGCATAAAAAGTCGTATGAAACTAGCCTATAAAGGTAATTAAGACGCTTGCGCTCGTTTCATAAACAAACATACTCGCGTCTTAATTACTACCATTATAGGCTCGTTGCATAATGTACTGATATAATCCAAAGTTTGGAAGATAGACAGATTGGATTTGCAGTAAAAACTTCACTTTTTACAGACATTTGACTCCTGTGTAAACATCAGGGGGTTTCACATAAGCATAAGAACAGGCGTTAAACATCATTTATGGAGGGGTATCCTTAAAATTATGGTAGGGGCTGTAAAATAAGACCTTAAGATACGTAACTTCTTTTGCACATGTAAAGAAAATAATGCAAGGAATCAAAAATAAAAAAAGATAGTTTTGAATTACAACCACAACCACCGTGAAAAAGTATTGAGCAGATAGGAATGGCGGTTCCGCAAAATGAGGCAATCTGTAGTCGCGTACCGTGATGTGCACGTCCCGGGGCCCCGTAGCACCAGCAATGACAGCAACCGGTCCGGTAATTGAGACATCTCTCGCGTATTAAGAGCTTCATTAAACTGCAGTCCCCCGGCTCCGCGGGAGACTTGTAAATCGCACCACTTCGTGCACTGATTGCATAACGGTATTCTCCTAAATCTCAGAAAGGAACTAAATGAGTACAAAGTTCAACTTCCGGTACCCATGTCAACCCATAACACGCCTGGACAGGATAAAGTATATTAATCCGAAAATGATTCAGTAGGCAATAAATAAGACCTTTATTATTATTATTATTATTATTATTATTATTATTATTATTATTATTATTATTATTATCCTATTATTATTATTATTATTATTATTATTATTATTATTATTATTATTATTATTATTTTTATTCTGAAGTCGAAATTGCGATAGAACAGCTAAAAAAAGTACCAATTCTCCAGGTACCGATCAAATTTCAGCAGAATTAATACAAGAGGGTGGAAGCGCATTATCTAGCGAAATTGGCAGGTGCTAGTGTAAAGGGGTTAAGTATGAATTGGATAAAACGGGATAAGTAAAGATTTGAACCCTCCATGATTACTTCTGTCTTGTGTTAAAGGGGTTAAATCATTCTTCCATCCTTGATGCAGTTACAGTGCTCCGTATTTTGTGACAAAGGGGTTTTGTTCAGTACCAAAGGAGAGAAATTTACATACCTTGCAATTTGACTTAACCCCCTTTACATGAGCACCCGCGAATTTACGTATAGGTGTACTTGCTATTTGGGAAAAGGAAATTGTACCAGAACAATGGAAGGAGTCCATAGTTGTACCTATATTTAAGAAATGGGAAGAGACTAATTGTAGCAACTTTCTAGAACTGTAACTTTTGTTGACGTCGTACAAAATTTTGTTTAATATTCTTGTGAGAAGAATAACTCCGTATGTAGATGAAATTATTGGAGATCATCATTGGAGAAAAATGGGAGTACGAGGGCACAGTACATCAGTTATTCATAGATTTCAGAAAGGTATATGACTCGATTAAGAGAGAAATCTTATACAGGCTATTATTCTTATTGAATTTTGTATTTCCAAGAAATGAGTTCGACTAATTCAAATGTGTCTCAGTCAGTGAAATGTATAGCAGAGTCCGTATAGGCCAGTTTCTGTCTGATGTTTTTCCAATTCACTGCGGGCTAAAGCAAGGAGATGCACTATCATCTTTACCTTTCAATTTTGCTCTAGAATATGACATTAGGAAAATCCATTATAAAAGAAATAGTTTGGAATTGAACGAGTTACATCCGCTGCTTGTTTATGCTTTTGACGTGAATATGTTAGGAACAAAATCCATAAACTATTAGGGAAAACACTGTAATTTTACTTGAAGCAAGTAAAGAGATAGATTTGGAAGTTAATCTCGAAAATACAAAGTATATGATTATGTCTTCTGATCAGACCATAGTACGAAAAGGGAATATAAAAATTGGAAATTTATCTTTTGAAGTGGTGGAAAAATTCAAATACCTTGGAGTAACAGTTACCGAATAAGAGGATGTTAAATATTTGAGAATATAAACATTTTTTTCTGAGAAAACTATAAAGTTTCCACCAATATGGTATTGCACATTTTTGTTACATGTAACATGAGCTATTCGCTCTGACAGTCTGCATGCTGTATAAATATCTTATCGTCTACATATAGTCGTTGATTTTATGAAACTTTCTATGTGTCTTTACAGAAAATAATTGTTAGGAGGAAGAAAAATTAATTAAAAATCAATGGGTCTATATTAGAATATGAAGGAATTTGGTAGAAAATGTTAGTGAATATGATGAACATAAATGACATCATCGAGGATCAGGGTAGACGAATTGATTTTTGATTAAAATTTTCTTCCTCCAGAAAAATTATTTTCTCTTAAGTTACATAGGAGGTTTTGATAATATCAACGACGATAGCCTGTATAATAATGTACTTTGTATTAGGTTCTATAATTTCAATCTTATTTTGAGAACATTTCATTCATGTAAACATTCAGAAAGTAGGTGACATACATCTAGTTCGTAGTAGATGGCTTTCGATTAAAAATAATTCGGTCAGTTCCATAAAAAAAATTTGCATTTAAAATGGTATAAAAACCTAATTATGTTGAAGCTCGCAGTTCTCGAGAATTTGTGGCTTGTATTTCAAAATTTCTTCACCAGTTTTAGTCATCTGAATATGTTAAACATACTAACTTGCTATGTAAGATTTTTTCTGACACCGTAAGTCATAAATTTACCACGATTAAGAAAGTCATCAAGTAGACTGCTGCCTTAACCTTGTGTGTAGATATGTATTAACCTAAAAATAACTAACTTAAAAACAAATTCCATAACGTGTTTTTATATTGAACTCTTTTTAAAAATCACTTCATTTGCATACATTGACAAAACTGGGAGATGTTAGATTATTATAGAGGTACAGTTTTTTTTCACGCTTAAAATTTACAATACAACATTAATATTTTCACTAATAGTGAAATTAACCGAAGATACGTCGCTTTCTAAAATTAGTCTCAGGTTACCATTTCGGTTTTTATTCTGGAGGACTTAAACGTTGCTGGAATAAATTGACCTGTTTTTAATCTCCCTGCATTTGCATATATCGATTAATCTCGCATTTATATTCTACTCATACTTGATCAGCTCAATGTTTTACAACTTTTACATCAACCATCAAATAGCAATTATTATAAAATGTAGGGTAAAATTATCTCTAATATCCTTTCTTTTTACTTCATTTATTTTATCTTCGTCTTGTCAACAGCTTTTGATTTCAACTTCGATACTTAATGTTGGAGGTTCTAGCAGCTCCTGCATAGTAGTGCAGTATATATGGTAGCAGTGTGTCATATAATTATAGCTGTCCCAGAATATACGTACAGTCTGGAGAAAATATATTATTACATAGCTGTAGTGAGGGGTTTGCTGGCTATAGGATTTATACACTCGACTACTAAAAACATTAAATTTAAGATGTATGTTATCTGGTACTTCCCCCTACCCTGAATATTATTATATAATCTTGGCATCTAAATTGCCCTCAGTAAATCAATACGGTAGCAGTGATCAATGCAACACCAAGGGAAGGAGTTGCGGTGAGTGGAAAAGTGGCCCATTTGAAATCTTCAATCTGTAAGCTTTCTTAAGTTACAGTACAATCAGATTGAATCTTATTATAATAATAGTACAATTATAGGCACCATTTCTGAAATTCATATTTTAATTTATTATTGTCTGATAATATTTATGCCTTTCTAACATCGTCAGGTCGTTGCACAGACATTTTTCGACTGTGGTGACAGATTCTTCTATAAACGATGGGTTAATAGGGAATTAATTAGTCTTTCATCTATGCAAATGGTGGGAGATTCGTTCTCGGTGCGCTCCCAGGGGAATGATTTAAATCTCAAATAAAAACACACAGGTCTGATTATAGAGCACGGGGCTATCTTCTGGAAAAGTAGTAGTACGATTGAATTACTGAAGTGTATACCCTTACCTTAAGTTAGCAGTTCACTATATATGGCTACCAGGATAAAAATAATCAGGATTTTTATTTAAAAAAAATATTTTTTTTTTATTTAAATCGGATTTTTTTAAATTATACATTTCCTTAGGTAAATAATTTGAAATTGAGGCGGTTGCCGGAAAAAAGGCCCATAGGCAAAAGTCACGTTTCGAGAAAACAAGGATTGAAAGCTTTATTTTTATGTAATTGCGATTTTAATGTGCTTTTATCAACAGTAATCTCACTAGAGGTTTTGATTTTATCGATAAATCTACGAGTGGAACACGAGCAGATTTATCTAGAGAAAATCAAAACTCGAGCGGGATTTAATTGACTATTACACGATTAGAAGAAAGTAGGCTATATAAAGATTAGAAGTAACAAAGTGTACAATAAAATATTAATTGGCTTACGAAAATACAACTGTCTTCAAATGTATTATTGTACCATCTCAACATTACGCTAGATGGCAGTAGTGTTTTATGATGTGTTTTCTTGTTACCGGTATCAGTTGTGCCAACTATGGAATCATCATTGAACTCTGTGGACTGTTACTAGTCAAGAAGGCTTTGTTGATTCAGTTTCATTTTTATTAAAACATTTGCATTCCATTTCAATCATCCGGATCCCAGTAATCAACGCCACTTGACAGATGATTTTCAATAAATCTTAGTATTAAACAATCTCTGTTACGTGACTATCCATAATATATAGCAGAAGCTATAACAAACATAACCTAAATAATATAAACAAGTGTTAGAAAAGTTTTAATTAGGGATGATGAAATAAACAAGAAACGTTTTAATTAACGATGATTAAATAAAAAATAAACATGGATAATTTTAAAAGAAACAATTATTGAAAGTACAATTATCAAATTTGAATGTTTTGGTGGTTCAGTTGATGTTATATTGGACGTGTGCGTAAAAGAAGTGAACTCGTTGGTGTACATGATGTATCCCTCAACTCATTCAGGATTTCCGAATGGTGCTCTTCATTATATGACCAGTGATCTTTATTAATTCTTATTCTTGAATGCCAAAGTGCGAGTCATATTTGAAAGTGATGTGCATCGACTGGAGTGGTTTGTAATTTTCTGTTTTTTGACGGCCAGACCAGTGCAGTTTGAAATGTTGGCAAACAAAGAAACAAATGCTAGGGTAGTGATAAAAATAAACAAATGCTAGGGACGCGATAAAATTGTGCGATAAGCGGCCATGATTGGTTGAAAGACGTCCTTTCGTACCATTTTATTGGACGAAAGTAGTGTGACGTAGTAAAAGTGTAATAGTCAAAGTAATAATTTGCATACTATTACAATAATATTTGTCTACAGGTTTTTGTTAAATAATGCATTTCGACTTCAGTAGTGTTTATATATTATTGGAGCATTTTATACACTTTTTTTTTCAGAGAACAAGTTTATTTTATAAAAATACTTTCAATATGATTATATTTTATCAGAAATTAAACATCAGCATTGAACAGCGCACATTAAAGAGGTTTACAACTTCATAATCCTTTTAGTAAAATTATACTTCTTACATATACAGTCAACTCCAGTTATAGTGACCTCTGCAGACCAGCATATTTCGTTCACTATATCCAAGGTCCAATGAAACCGAAGTGTCTGTTTTTATACTACTGACGTTGCTATACATACAGTATTAATGCCCGTTTGGGACAGACCACGTTCAATATCAGTACTAATGTTCGCTATACCTTCCAATTTAAACACTTTACGCTTCGACATCCTGATGTTCACAGTTCGAAACTTGAATCTAATCTGGCCATGTAGGTAGTAGGCACTGACCGATTTCGCACCTCTTCCCACTAGAGGTATGCTACTGTGTACTCGGCCTTGGAATTTCCCTGGGTTTACATTTACAAAGATGCGGGAGGGAGGATTGAGGACCATTATACTCTAATCTTCTTGTATTTACCCTTTCGTCATCACTCTACTCCCTTTTACAAAAGAAAACCCTTTCTCTTCCTATTCTTCTAATAACCTCTTTTAAAGGAATCAGAACTAATCCTTCCTTTATCCCTCACTGCGTACACTATTCTCTTCAGCGTGTTTCAAGTTGCTCAGGAAGCTGAACAAATCCTTTGTCTTTCAATGCACTTAAGGAGTAGAAGTTTTGAGATTGTGTTCTGAACATATTCTTGGAAGTTTATAGGAGAAAGGGTTTCCTAAATTATCATTTTGACCATTTTAAAATTACATTTTCTTGGGGACGTTCTAGTTTTATGTTCACTATAACCGAAGTGAGGTTTCACTATAAACGTAAATATTAATGTACTTTATCATGTATGCGGGTCGGGACCAACGATTTAGGTTCACTATAGACGAGTGTTCACTATAACCGAGTTGACTATATCCAGAGTTGGCTGTATCTCATAGTTACGTCATAAATTGTACCGAATATTTGAAAATCAAGAATATCTGTTGGGTACAGAATACAGATTACAGGTTATTTAGTATTAATCTAGAATGGATTCACACTCACTTCAAAGTTTATCTTCAGAGTACAGTTTACACTTCAGTGCACATCTTGGATGGACTCACACTCACTTTGAAGATCATCTTCACTGATGTTTGCTGAGTTTCACAACTAGAACAACTAGGGCCTATAGAACAGAGTTTATGATATAAGCCTACTTAGGATGATTAATGAAGAATCAATCTACATGCTGTGTTTTAACAATAATTTGAATTGGGATATGATACATTACAACATATTTTTGAACCAGTTCTTCTCTCTTGTAGATGAATTCAACAGAAGGAACTGTTTGTAGCATAACAGAATTTTGCAACTTCTTTATTTAACTCCTCTTCCAGTTTTTCACTTGTTCAGACGTCAAAGAGATTAAGCTGGCTTCGTTTAATTCTCAGAGATGGTATCTCAGTGGATAGGTGATCCGTAACTAATGATCTGTCTTGTTTTGATACTGAAGGTGCAACTACTGGACCTTTCTTTAAATTTTTGTCTTCATTGTCAGATATTGGAGTAGGCCTATTTTCTTTTTTTTTTTCTTCTTTATTTATCTTTTATGCTGTTACATTTTTTAACATGTAACTTCATTGTAGCAGCTAATCCCTGCATTTCTAAACCATATGATTTGCATTTACCTTCCATTCCTTTTTCAATTGTAGTGGGAAAAACTAAAAAAAAAAAAACCAATTCTCTTCAAATTGGATCAAGTTTTCGATCTGGATTACTCATTTTAAGTTAACAGCAACTTTTTTGCTACTTTTACAAGTAGAACAACTTAATACACTCAATAAAGTGACTCTTCTCTTAGCATAGCAAGTTACTACTAGTTGTTAAATTGAAAAATGACATAAAGCAAACTGAAAAGAAGAAAACATTATTATAGTTTGAATTTGATCAACAATGGACTACAAGGATTAGACAACTATAAGAAAGCAAACTTATTTTAATTATTTACCCATTAAGTATATCATTGTTAACATATACGATTTTTATGTAAATTATTACGTCAAAAATTAATAATAAACATAATTTAAAATAATTAATTGATTTTATCATAAAAATTATTTGATTTAAATCAGTGATCTATATAATAAAAATCAAATGACTAAAATCATGATGTAAATCATTTCACCCTGCTTTAGACTAATTTCAACCATAGTACATTGTTTAGGAATGAAAGAAACGCTCGCGGAATTTTCTATATATTTTTGTATACTTTTGTCGTCACTTACCTAGGTAATAACATCAGATATGATTAAGATTATGGTATTGACAATATGTTGCATAAATTACAGATTATTTCTGGAAACAGAAACAGAACGCTCAGAAATAAAACACGAAAGAAGACAAAGATGAAATTCTACAAAGTGCTAGCTGCTCCTGTCATGTTATACGACAGTGAACTGTGAACAACAAGAAAGTAAAATAGAGACTTGAGAAAAGATATTTTCCCGACATATTAAAGGGTGCGCGAGACTTCATATATGAGAAATCAAGACATAAGAAATGAATTATGCACTTAGAGTACAAATAAAAAGTAAGTAAGAAAACACAGTGAGCGATAGCAGGAATATTTAGAAAGAATCCAATAAACGTGACTAGCAAAATAGATGCAGAAGAACAAACCAATAGAAAGAAGAGCTATTGCCAGCCCAAGAAAAATATGGCTGGAGAAATGAAGACGAAACAGGCATGTTGCCTAAACCATGTAGTGGAGAATTTATTGTAGTACAGTACTCCTACTAAGGAAGAAAAATAACTAGCTTTGGTCGAAGTGGGAGCGTTTCTGACTAAAAATCTAGTCGACTCATTTTCGATTTCTGGCCACCGCCGCACAGTGGTCTAAAATCCATATTTAGGACGACAAATGCAGAAAAATGACATGTAAAAAAATGAAATTAAACCCTTAAATTATTTTTCCTATATAACTGAGGAACACTCAATTGATTATCTTAATCAGCGGAGGTGGCTGTATAGCGAGATAAGAGGCCGGTAACATGCCACATTTCGCCACCCAGCATTCTTACTCAGCAAGCGCCGCGAGTCTGCCGTTTTCTTTGTGCTGTAACTCTGTTGTAAGTGGTCGATTCCATTCATATTTGGTACCAACGTGTCAAGTAGTTCTTTAGGTATGTAACACTGTTTGTTTTTGTTACATTGAATGTTATTATAGTATGTAAAATTAGCATGAATGGACACGGGACAAAATATAAATATAACCATTGAGTGCAGACTTTGCTAAGGTAGAGAAAAAAAAAAAACCCTTTGGTTCGTCCAAAAATGTTTTTTTTTTTTCACTTCCTCCACTACTTACCTCTATTTTAAATCTAGTCTTAAGGTGCGCAGATTTGCGGAAGTAATAATTTATGAGCACTATTCTTTCGAGGTGCAGTAGTGCAATTTTTCTCGGTTGAAGTTATTTCAATATCTGTGAACCGAATCTGCTTCCGCAATATAATTCAGGGAATTCAAGATGACAGCTTGTTAATTATATACCAAATAAGCTTCCCGAGTGTCCAAAAGGTGCCTAAAATGTTACATTTCCCCCTATAAGATTTTGTCTAAATGCATCCCCCTGTAAGGGGCACTTCTGCTTATACCAACGTAAACAGAGTTTGTATACAAAACAAATGTACTAAGTGTAACTACTGTATAAAATTTCATAAAAATCTGTTAGATAGGACAAAAGTTACTAATTTTGTCTAATTGCGCCCCCCCCCTATAAGGGGTAGTTACACTTATACCAACGTAATGAGAGCTTGTATACAAAACATACATGCTACCTGTAACTACTTTGTAAAATTTCATACAAATCTGTTAAATAGGAGAAAAGTTACTAATTTTGTCTAATTGTGCCCTCTATAAGGGGTAGTTCTCCTTATACCAACGTAATCAGAGTTTGTATACAAAACATATATCTTTCTTGTAACTGTTTTGTAAAATTTCATACAACTCTGTTAAATAGGAGAAAAGTTACTAATTTTGTCTAATTTCGCCCCCTTATAAGGGGTAGTTCCCCTTATACCAACGTAACGAGAGCTTGTATACAAAACGTATATGCTACCTGTAACTGCTGTGTAAAATTTCATAAAAATCTGTTAAATAGGAGAAAAGTTACTAATTTTGTCTAATTGCGCCCCCTATAAGGGGTAGTTCCCCTTATACCTACGTAATCAGAGCTTGTATATAGTACATATATGCTACTTGTAACTGTTTTGTAAAATTTCATAAAAATCTGTCAGATAGGAGAAAAGTTTCTAATTTTGTCTAAATGCGCCCCCCTATAAGGGGTAGTTCCCCTTATACCAACGTAACGAGAGCTTGCATACAAAACATATATGCTACCTGTAACTACTGTGTAAAATTTCATAAAAATCTGTTAGGTAGCTGAAAAGTTATTAATATGTCCCGCTAAATTTGCATTCTAGACCACTGTGCGCCGTCTGGATTCTCTCCTAGCGTTTCGTCGGTAACTGCCTGCTCTATGCTGCCGATTTTGCGTACAACCTAGTATCATAGATGGCAGCAGCTAACGCACCCTTCACGCTATCACATACAGTACAAGAGTTGTATGAATTATCCGGTAACACATAAAAATTTCAACTTTATTGTTTGGAATATTATTTTTACGAGCATGCAAGAAAATTACATTTTACTTTATCTTCTAAATTTGAACTAACGTACATCCTGTTGGCATAATTCACAGTTTCAGGACCTTCCTAGACAGCGGTTTACTGTAGCAACACAGACATGGAAATTCTACACATTCAATAAAAAAAAAAAACTAAGCACACTAGAACAATACGAAATATATAGACCAGTGGTGGGCAAAATGAACGCAACCCAACTACATGCTGTGGGAGGGGTTGCACTCTGCAGTGCAGTGATGGATTTACGGACAGGTGCGCCACTACACTCCTATCTACCATATGTAATTAGAATAGTCCATTCACGTGATATTTAATTAATCATTTTTCAAAGCGATTTCTTCGAAATTGGGATGTATCTGTGCATGCTATTTTCAGTTTCGCAAGGAGATGAGCATCGCTTAAGCGGTATCTGTGGCTGGACTTTATAAATTTCATTTTAGAAAATAGCTGTTCGCATTGGTAGGTTGATGAATACATACCGTCATTTCCCATAACTATGGTCCTGGAACACAACTATGGTCCACGATACACCACTCAAAAATCATTGTAGAAGTAACATAGCTGCTGTAGATAGCTGCAGTGACTTGAATTCAAACTACAGTACAGCAAGAATATAGATAAACGAGGTACTACGTTATGGAGTACAAAATTTGAATAGTTGTATCGTGGACAATAGTTATGTTCCAGGACCATAGTTATGGGAAATGACGGTACTCATTATTTTTGAAGCAAACTGTCTCAGTGGATATGTAATTCTGGACATCTTTTAAAAAAGTTTAGCCCCCAGTAGATCTTCACATTCTGCTTTCAAGAAGCCATCATTCTGCAAATCCAGTACCTCTAACTGCAATTCTGGGATAACATTTTCAATTTAAACATGAAAAGGAGTGGCAAAAATATTGAAATCTTTCTCTATCCTTTGAAAATCACTGAATCTGTGTTCTTTGAACCCGTATAACAGGTGATCTATTTTAAGAATGTACATATTTAAGTTCGCGTCCTGAATATTTGTAACTAATCCTAAACATGAGAAATGAAAGAACCGCCTTTCTTGTAAGTGTGATATCCTCTCGATTCATATAATTCTGCGAAAGACATTGTATCACTAATGAAGCTCCGAAGTACAGCAGTCCAGTATAATCCGCCACGTACACGCGCAGTATTTTCATGGAGTTCGGGAAGGGGAAGGTAGGGGGTAAGTTTGATGCTTCGCTGAGGTCTGACGTCACTGCGGCGATGCCGTAGGAATGCCCACTATTGATATAGACACATAAAAACGCATGCAAACGAAATTCTCAACACACAACTCAATTTCAGAACTCACATATTCTTTGACTCCACATCATACTACACAAACACACCCCCATAGGAAACACAAACAAAAGACGCCAAGACCAGCAACAACCAGTTGTGAAGATGGCTGATAACGGGCTGATACATGTTAATGTAAAATTTACCACGAGAAAGACAGATAATACGTTTTACGAAGTAATGTAATTTCGAGTTGCGTTTAAAAATGTAAGCACCATACGTATTTTAATGTGGCCTTCTATATGTCTAGGCGAGTTCATAAGTGGCCTTTATCCGACTCGACAATAATGGAACACATGACAAGACTCCGTGATGTGGTGTTAGCACTATGTCGTGATTCCATACTTAATAATATTATGTAACTGTTCTGACATGAAATATTTGCGCACCCCTGATACAACTGGAACTTTATGGGATAATACAGTAAGCCAATATATAGATACAATAAAATGTACATGCCATAAAAATTTTGAGAGATCATCCATGGCAATATTTCATAAAATGTAACATCAATAGACTAGAAAGGAATAGAGATGTTTGGTGCAGCCAGTCCCTGAGATGCCACTGATGCAGTAACACTGGGCTATAAAAAGAAGATACTAGACAGTGAAATTGTATAACCTGAGGGGTTCTATCAATTTTTGTGACATCACTTTGACGCTCTTTCTTCGGAACGGAGTCTAAAAAGTAGTCCTGAATGTTGCATGTCTCTTTTACAAAGCAAAGTAGTTTTCTTCTGCTTTCGAGATGTCTTTTTACAACTTGACTAAATATTTTATCCTACTTGAAAAAGCACTTCCTTCCCCGAGGCGTTGGTTGTCAGAGCGCTCGCATCTTTGTAATGCATTTATAATTACACGTTTATGCAAATTGAATGTGATCCTCCTGAGTACGTTTACTGCTACAGTTTTTCTTTCCCTTTTTAGAATTGATGGTAGAGCTGTACATCTTATCTTAACTTCTTAATAATGCGCAAACGCACAACACAATGTTGAACTTGTTTAAGATGGGTGGACCCGTCAATTTTTGGTACGTAATGAGTAAAACTTGGTTTAATTAAGATTGATGGTCATTTGTCTTCAGTCAACGGACTGAATACAACAACAAATCACTCATATTAAATAGTCTACTTTAGTCAGTGATAATAAAAATACTTAATACTCATACCTATTATTTATGCCATTTTTTAAGATACGTATTCCTTACTGTCAAATTTAAACCGTATTGCATTTGTTTCTTTTTTTATTTTTTAATTGATGTCCATTCGATCTAATGTTAAAATGAAAAAAAAAAAATGATAATATATTATCGACTCTCTTTTGTTTCGTTTATCTCTCTCTTTGATGGTGCATTAATTTGAATTGCGATATATATCGATATTTTATATCTGGAGTATTGTCAAGGCCTCCCATGAACAATGGAGGAATGAAAAGATGATTAAGTGACCATTTAGATATTCAATATCATTATACATTACAGTATCACAGACATTAAACAAGACGATGTTTAATTGTTTTAAAACTCATTGTTAATGCAACGTCATCCATCTAGTACTCTAGGAAAACAACTTCGGATCTTATATTATACAGATTACAGATCAAGGCCATCGCTCCATTATTTCACGTAAGAAATAGCTGCGTTTTTCGTTGGGGTACAGTTTTGTACTATTTTTAAGTGAAACTTCTATAGGCAGGGTGCGAGTCAAATGCCATGAAACATACAGTCTGATCCGTTTGAGTATGGATAATATTAATTTATTCTTATAAAGATATTATGATAGTAGGAAAAATTTCTTGCTTGTTATATTATAATTAAAACTAGTGGCTTGTGCAGCAAATACTGCAAACTAAGTTCATTAGACGTTCAAATAAACATTTTTCAGCTTTATTTTGAATGAAGAATACCAGACATTCTTAAAGTTATTTGCTTCCATAATCATGAAAGATACTCTCTCTCGAGCCAATAAATATCTACACCACACCGCCATTAAATATATGAAAAAGACCCAATCCCACTTGATTAATAACTATAAAAACATTTGATTTTTAATAATATTATTATCTTACGTAAGTTTTATAGCTTTCAGTAACATATACTATATAGCCGCCACTCAGTAAAATATAGAAATCAAAATCTAATTTAAGTCATTCTCTACATCTACTTATATAACCCCAAAACGTTTCACTTTCATATCATCAATATAGCATTAATATGTATAATTAATGAAAGACAATCACATCATGGCATTAGTTACAATAATATTTCATTTCTAATAGTAATAATGTCATCAAATCACCTTAAGTTTTGCAGGTTTTAATATCCAATACACAGCTGTACCCAGAAAATTACACACCACAGAATCGAACCTGTAAATTATTTTTAGTAAGTTACGTTTTTAACAACCAATTTAATTTGAGCTCTAAATATGTCAGCATTCTTGCAGATCATGGCCTTCGTGTAATATTGTTTACTGTAGTATGTGTTTTATTTTATTCTGAAATGCAACACGGCCGACTTGATGCTCGCTACGCTTCTCCTGAATGCAATTAGGTAGTTCTCAAAACTGACGACAGATGGATTCTGGAAAATAGGAAAATTATGTAGGAAAATTGACATTTGACTGAAAACTACTATTTTTCCGAAAAACTTTGGGTTCCAAGCTTCAAAATGAGGGGCCATTTATTAAAATCCGTTCAGCCGTTTTCCCGTAATTTCCATTACCAGTTCAAATTATATATATATATATATATATATATATATATATATATATATATATATATATATGGGAGCAAATACCTTACTATAATAATACCGGACTGCTAGCAGTTTTACGTGCGAACGACGATGGTGCTGCTACCTACCTGCCGGGATGGAGATACTCGCGAAATAAGCTGTAATCAACTGCAATGTAATATTGTTGCTAGGCTAGTTCATTTGTTAATAGTTTTATGAATTAGTACTAGTGTTAAAATGTCAGGGTGTATATGTGCTGTTTATAATTGTGACGATTGGAGCATTACAAATTGCTCCAAATCGTACTTTCGATTTCCGACAGTTCATAAAACGTAAGTCAACAACATTCTTTAGTAGGCCTAATTCCTTCGTCTTCGTGTTGATAAAAAAAAATACAAATTAGTTTTTTTATTTAGACCTAATAAATAAATAGAAGTTAAAATGTACTGGATTTTAAGATTTAATCAAATCAAGTTTTATTGTTGTCCACATGCCTTTACTAATTATTACAAGCATCAGATTACTATCAATTTTATCTTTGCAGTTGTCAGCAATGCGTATATAAAACATTACTGTAAATTCATTCCTAATATCAGATTGATTTTGTCTCGGTAAACCAAAGAAAAATATGTAGCATTTAATTACGGAAAGTAATATGAAGTATGCAATATTTCTCATAATATGCAGCTTTGATATAAGATAATAATTTTACATTAAATATTATTCAACATTTCTTAAGTGTTTCATATATAATTCCACATTAATAACTGACGTTTTAAACAATAGTCCGAATCTCGCTATGTTAATATTTGTATATGTGGACGTAATTCCATCCCTCTGCGCTAGATGTCAGGTCCGCGATTTTTCGCACTCACGCCAATGCTACTAGTATACAGCTGTCCGGTATTATTATAGTAAGGTATTTGATGGGAGTTTCCTTAAATGACAATCAACAATGAATAATCTGAAAGGACAAATGAAAATCGTAGATGATTAAAATGGCTACTACAAATCAACAGCGGGCACAATGTGTTCTTTGGTATGCTAAATTTGAGAATGCTAAGAGTTCAAAGGGAATTTCGACGTGAGTATGGAGTGCGTAATGTACCTAAATACAATTCCATAATGTTGGGTATCGAACATTTGTAGAAACAAGTTCTGTGTCAACAAAACATGCAGGAGGTCGCAGGCGAAACCCAGTACGAGAAGCAGCTATCTCTTGGCTTGGTCCCCAAACTCCCCAGATCTAACTCCTCCTGACTTCTTCGTGTAGGGTTTTGTTAAAGACATTGTCTATTCAAAGAAACCCAGAAACATTGATGATGTGAGAATAAAAATTACTCAAGCTTTCCAACAAATCGCCCCTCTTATGTTACAACGGACATGGGCTGAATTGCATCACCGTTATGAATTGTGAAGAGTGCCCAATGGAAGTCATGTTGAGCTCTGAGGAATCTTCCATCTTTCAGTGTTTTATACACAAAGTTTCAACAAATAAAGTTCAGTAGTAATTGTTTCACGGTGTTTTTATTTTATCCATACCCAAACGAATCACCCTGTAGTTCTTTGACGTATATTTTAAGAGGACGTTTCGTGTTGTTGCTACGGGATTGTGTTATCACGTAAATGAAGTTGTTGATGTTTGCGGTTTTCCGCTAATTTACAAAAATTAATGCACAAATTAGTTGAGTGTGACTTCTGATAGACAATGCGGCGTTTTCCGTGTAGTGTTCTGACGTTATACAATCAAAACCAGTGAGTGATAAAATTTTTTCAAGAGGAAATTCTTTTAACGATGAATAAGTCACCCAGTGAATCAACAGCAAGATCAAGGACAACTGAAGCAGTTTTCTTACGTCATTTGAAACGTTTGCAGAATATAATTTTCGTATTTTAGTTTAGCTACCACAAACCAATTATTTCATTATTAAATTCTAAAGAATACTGAGTATAAAAGTGCTAAATTTAACTCTGATTTAATATTTTGTCGTCTCTCATTGCACGAACATTTAAAAGGATGTTTGACCTCTGATTCAACTTCTGGCTGATAAGTACATCTACTATCAGGCAGTACATCTCACTTGACTATGTATCAGAGGAAGAACAATTGTGTGTATGCATGTAAATTCTGATTAGTGTACATGTAGCTAATTGGCAATGTGTGCTATGGTGGGGGAAAGGAACTGGCCACCTTACCCCGTTATCTCCTGACCTAGTTGCCTCATAAGTGGTGCCTTCTTGGTATCACTTGTGAAATTCAGACCTGTCTTCGGATAGTTGACTAAACAACAACTACATATTTATGATTTAACAAATTTTACCGCGTGCACTCGTTGCATTTTCATTTTTTGTCAACAGTAATCTCACTGGAGGTTTTGATTTATCTACAGAAAATCAAAACTCGAGTGGGATTTAATTGACTATTACACGATTAGAGGAAAGAATATAAAGATTAGAGGAAATAAAGTAAAGTGGACTCTCCTAAGTTCGACTGAACATAATTGAAAGTTCAGTCCAATGAGGGTAGTGGGTGTGGCAGATGAAATGAATACAAATTCTTATTGGTTATCCACTAACGAATACAGTACTGTACTTGCATTTCCTGCCCGCCCCGAGACTTGGGTATGCGCTTCTAGTACCACAGTGGGTTTCGACAGTTCCGTCTCACAAACGGCACAATTCTCAAATAGAGAAAGAAGAGTTCATTAATGTAAAATCAATGATTAAATATGGATGTCCTAATCAATAAAATATTCTGTTTTCCTCTAACAAAAGTATCACTACAAGACACAGAATCAATTTCCATTCAAATGGCAAACCCATTTCTTAGTGCCCTATAGGGGCGTGTCTATTCTCCTACGTAAGCAGTCGATCTATAGGATGTCAACTTGATTCTTTCGAACTTAAAAGCTTCCACTGCACTGTAATACAATAAAATATTAATTGACTTCCTGAAATTCTATTTTACTAATGTTAGCTTCACCAAAACGTTTGAACGGAGCCACCATTTTCAGTTGACTGTCTATGCTGTAAACAAATGACGATCGCAAAGCATGTTTTATAGTACCGTAAAGAATTTGCAGTTGGAAAGGTTGGCAAACAAAGAAAAAATTGATAGAATGGTTATAAAAGCAGAAGAAAGTAAGATTAGAAGAAATAAAGTACTCTAGTACAATAAAATAGATATTAATTGACTTACTAAAATTCTATTTCATTAATGTTACCTTCACTAAAAAAATGTTTGAACGGAACCGCTATTTTAGTCGACTTTCTATGCGGGTAAAAAATTACGACACAAAGCATGTCTTATAATACCGCAAAGAATTTGCAGTTTGAAATGTTGACAAACAGCGAAACAAATGCTACGGAAGCGATAAAAATTAAACAAATGCTAGGGAAGTGATAAAATTGTGCAATAAGTAGCCATTATTGGTTGAAAGACGTCCTTTCGTACTGTTTTATTAGTCTAAAGTAGTATGACGTAGTAAAAGTGTAATAATCAATGAAAATTTATTTGAGACGGACCCAAGACAGCTTAATAAGTGAATGTAAGTTACTGTCAGATCTACAGATATTAGCCTCATTTTGATTACTGTGACACATTCTTCACTTATCTCAACGTGAGACTAACAGAAAAACTACAACTTGTTCATAATACGTGTTTTATAAATTATTAGTCTTGAATGCATCTTTTGATGAATTATTCCAAATTAATGTCAGTATAGAGTGGATTGTGTACGAAGATAATTTTTTATGTTGGCCTCACTGTATATCCTTTTTCTTTGTTAGACTTATTTATACACGCTTTAACATATGTGGTCATGTCGCGTGTTTAGAATGTGTGGGTACACCAGTAGGCCTTTTTTTACCCTTGTTGAGTTCCTGTTTCTATTATATGTTGTAGATGGCTTGTGTTCGTATACATAACTGATTATAGATTTTGATTAATGTTTTTTGGTATTGCTGGTTAAGACTGTGATGAATCGTGGCATTTAAATTTCCAATCCGGCAATAATGCTCGACAATAAACACCTTCTCCTCTGTTGTGAGAACCATAATTTCAGAAATCAACACAACACTGGATTCACAATATGTCAAACTATTATAAATAAATCAATAAATAAATAAATAAACAGACTGCCGCCGTGGCTTCCAGATCTGGAGGTCCTGGGTTCGATTCCCGGGCTCGGCTGTCGATGAATTTTTCTTGAAGAAGAAAAATTGCTTAGGTGTCTAGAACTCTGGAAATTTGTACGAATGTGAGTGTGCCGGGTTAATATTAATTAGCCAATCTTTAAAAACATAAAATACAATATATCAGGACTGTCGCTGGGCAGTAACCTGAACACAAGTTTCAGCGACACATTGATGACAAGTAACTCCATCTGTTGGCACAACCATAAAGCACTAATAGATGCTATAGCAAAAAATAAATATTACTCGTTGCAGGAATGATTTCCGGCGGCCAGTAGTCGAACTAAAGCATAAACACATTCACAGATTCTGTCGTATCGTATAACGCAGCGCCAATGCCTCTCTCGAAATCGGCAATCATTCGTGCAACGAGTTATACTTTGTTGCTAGGGAAACGGGACAGTAGACGAACGATAATCTCAGTGTCTTTTGTTTTGAAGTTGAAATGACATTATACTTACTTACAAATGGCTTTTAAGGAACCCGAAGGTTCATTGCCGTCATCACATAAGCCCGCCATCGGTCCCTATCCTGTGCAAGATTAATCCAGTCTCTATCATCATATCCCACCTCCCTCAAATCCATTTTAATATTATCTTCCCACCTACGTCTCGGCCTCCCCAAAGGTCTTTTTCCCTCCGGTCTCCCAACTAACACTCTATATGCATTTCTGGATTCGCCCATACGTGTTACATGCCCTGCCCATCTCAAACGTCTGGATTTAATGTTCCTAATTATGTCAGGTGAAGAATACAATGCGTGCAGTTCTGCGTTGTGTAACTTTCTCCATTCTCCTGTAACTTCATCCCGCTTAGCCCCAAATATTTTCCTAAGCACCTTATTCTCAAACACCCTTAACCTATGTTCCTCTCTCAGAGTGAGAGTCCAAGTTTCACAACCATACAGAAGAACCGGTAATATAACTGTTTTATAAATTCTAACTTTCAGATTTTTGGACAGCAGACTGGATGATAAAAGCTTCTCAACCGAATAATAACAGGCATTTCCCATATTTATTCTGCGTTTAATTTCCTCCCCAGTGTCATTTATATTTGTTACTGTTGCTCCAAGATATTTGAATTTTTCAATGACAGTATACAGTTGGGGATATTTTACAGTAAAAGAGATTGAAAATTTAGGAAGTAATTCCAAAGGTCAGTCGTCTTGATTTAGTAAATGTGTCGTAAAGTCTCAGATTTCGCAGTTTGTTACCGAAAGATCTTTCTTGGACTTTTATTTCTCGTATTGGTTTGTAATGTTACACAGAACTCCAAGATCTTGCGTAATCTTTTATTTACTCCGAACCACGAGCGCTACTCCACATCGAATCGATATGAAAACAAATCCCGCCATTCTCCACATTGACGACCTTCCACGCACTGCTGGGTAATAAAATTGTTTTGGATCAAATAATCATTTGGGGATCTAACGCACATTGATTGTGCTCTATGTCCAAGAGAGGGAAAAGAAAAAAGTTTCGTATTGAGAGATAGTGATGCCAGATAACACTTAGAGGAAATTCCACTCCCTTCCTCCGTCCTCCTCAAACTCATTTATCTTGGCACGTTCTGTAGCTGGAGGAAACCATACAGGATCAAATACAGATGAACCGACTTACAGGCAAGAATGGAACTAGATGAAGGTGCACAGAAACACGTGATAATTAAGGGAAATCCCTTAACAGCACAATTAAGACTATAAGTAAATGGCTAGCTGAAGGAAATTCGAATAGTTAAAAAAGAATCAGGATATGTTAATACTGATATAGAAAGAAATCTCACTGGATAGAAGAAATCTCACTGGATAGGGACCGATGGCGGGCTTATATGAGGGCGACAATGAACCTTCGGGTTCCTTAAAAGCCATTTGTAAGTAAATAAGTAAGTAATAATAATAAAAATAATAATCCGTGGCGCTACAGCCCACGAGGGGCCAAGACCGACCAGCCGGCTGCTGGCCTCACGCCCACATGCCGAAGCAGAGGTGGACGATCATCCAACCAGAATGGAGGTATCGTGAGGTTGGCACTATGAGCCCCCCAGCCGTTATAGTTGGTTTGCGTAACCGGATTTCGCTACCTATCGTAGCTCCCCAAGTGCATCACAATGCTGGGTGGGCACCGGTCCCATACACTGGTCGAAATTTCATGAGAAAATTTCTTCCCCCATGAGGACTCGAACCAGCGCGCATTCCGTAACGCGAGTCTCAGGCAGGATGCCTTAGACCACGACGCCACGGCGCGGATAAATAAGTATAGAAAGAAATCTTCACAAAATTATATTACGATGTACCGAAGTACTTATATTTCAGTGCAGAATTTCTGCTTCATCATATGATGATGGAAGAGTGGAACAGAGAAAAATTCTCTCCGGCAGTAGGATTTGAACCCGAGCTTTCAGTTCTACGTGCTGACGCTCTATCCACTAAGTCACACCGGATTCCCATCCCGATGTCGGATCGAATCCTCTCAGTTTAAGTTCTAACTCTTGGGTTCCCTCTAGTGGCCTACCCTCATGCACTGCGTCATAGATGTATGACAGTGGCACTATGTCCATACATGTGCAGAGATGCACCCGTTATGAGTGACTAAGTGGCCGGAATCCGACGGCATAAGCGTCACTCTGTTCCACTCTTCCATCATCATATGACGACGCAGAAATTCTGTACTGAAGTATCATATGTACTTCGGTACATCGTAATATATGATATGCGAAAAATAATCACTTAGTTATTTAAGACGGCGCTCATTCAGTCGGATCCCGGCCACTTAGTCACTCATAACGAGTGCACCTCTGCACATGTGTGGACATTGTGCCACTGTCATACGTCTATGACGCAGTGCATGAGGGTATGCCACTAGAGGGGACCCAAGAGATGGAACTTAAACTGAGAGGATTCGATCCGACATCGGGATGGGAATACGGTGTGGCATAGTGGATAGAGCGTCAGCACGTAGAGCTGAAAACCCGAGTTCAAATCGCGCTGCTGGAGAGAATTTTTCTCTGTTCCACTCTTCCATCTTCACAAAATTGTTCCATTTCTGTACCCATAACTTTACACTCTCATCCAAAATAACTCGACATACTTATCAACATCATAATTAATAAATAATTATTGCTACTGCCACTAGACTATCGTACAGTTAACACTCCAGCTGCCAAGAGTTTCACAACTTACTACTACCAAGGGAGGTAGTTTAGAGGAGTATTTTGCTTGAAGCAATTCGACTTTCCTTCGACTTTCCCCGTGTGATAAGGTCGACACAGTCAAGTTGTGACTTGGCGGTCAAGCAGAATTTGAGTTGAGTGTGTGATTGTTTAAATTAATAGCTAATTAATATAGGTATCGAATTTGAGATTAGTTTAACTTTCACACGCCACATTTCAACAATGACTAATTCAGCTTACAAATCACTAGGATTTGTAATTCGAAGTTATTCAAGCAACCACCTGTTTTTAGGTTAGGCCTACACCTCGTTAGAAGCAAGTGGAATATGCTACTGTAATTATTTGGAATCCTCGTTGCAAAAACAACGTTCATTCTATCAAGTTGATACAGAAAAAATTCCTTAGGTTCCTGTATTATGAGATATTCAAAATACCTTTCCATTGCAGTTCCAAACTAGATTTTTGGTTTCCGTACGCTCAATGATACAAGAACGACTTACTCAATTATATTTCTCAGAAAAATAAGAACAAAAATAATACTGATTCCGCTGAAATACTCAAACTAATTCCATTTTATAACCCTCCAAATATATATAGAAGAAATTTGGTATTTAATATCTCTAGATCGAGACAAATATCAAAACTCTTTCCTTGTTTTGGCCCTGCAATTTATTACCGGTATCGAATTATTAAATTTCTGATTTTTGAATCGTAATAGCTAAGCAACATCTCTTTCATGTTTTCATTTTTTTATTTCTATTGCTAATGAGTTGCATATATTAGTACCTATTTTATAACTGCTCTCATTGTAAATTATTATCAATAATTGAAACGGTGAGATCAATAACAATTGAAGTCCACTTCTGGTAATTTTTTTTGCAAATTTGAAATTAAATTTTGGATATTTCCACAAGTGTTACGACTTTAAAAGTTGCTATACTACTTTGTCTTGATCCCTAAAAACTACCAGAAATAGAAAGTGCAAAAAAATAATAATTAGGCAAGAAATAAAAAAAAAAGTTGAATAATTTCGAGGGAAAAATTATTCAAATTAACTTTACAGGGAGTTATTCCTGAAAGCTTAATTTGCAAAAAAAAAGTTTTTTGTATTTTTCTCGAAACTTGTGTAAATGGACTTGAATGGTTATTGATCTCACTGCTTCAATTGTAAATTAAATTAATGTGAAGAAGATGCTTTGATGGACATCTAGCCTGTGTACCTACTTTCCTGAAAATCATCTATACTAATAATAAATCTGTAGCCGAAATTTTTCCGGTAATTTTCGATTTTCCAAAAATAATAATTGGTCCTAACATATATAATTTACCGCCCTGAAACCGAAAATCGCTTTTTTGAAATTTTTGTTTGTATATCTGTCTGTCTGTCTGTATGTTTGTTACCTTTTCACGCGATAATGGCTGAACCGATTTATATGAAAATTGGAATATAAATTAAGTTCGTTGTGACTTAGAATTTAGGCTATATGGCATTCAAAATATTTTATTTTAAAGGGGGTTATAAGGGACTTGAATGAAATAAATCGAAATATCTCCCTTATTTTTAATTTTCATGAAAAATATTACACAACAAACGTTTCTTTAAAAATAATTTGCGATAAGTTTTATTCTATGCAAAATTTTGATAGGACCGATATTTAATGAGATAAATGAGTTTCAAAATTACAATAACGCCATCTAGGGCGGTGTAGTGAAATAAAAAACAAATGACTTCGTCTATAAGGAGCCTTGGACAACAACAATCGAAAGCTATGAAACATAGCCTACAGAGAATGTTTCTGTGTTTGTATGAAGTAATATCGGAAGCTAAATTAACCGATTTGCATAATTAATTATTAATTCACCATTGAAAAGTGTAGTTTCTCTAGATGGACATAATGCTATAATGTTATTACAGTAACTTCTGAGTGAATCGATGACAGGTAAGATTAAAATAGCTTCTTATGCAAAGAAAACTTGATAGGCTATTCTGTACATTCGTTTCCTGTATTTCCTAAAATAATTTTTATGACCGAATGAGTGGTCTCTGGATCAAAATGATCGCATTTTAATTATGAAAATACAATTTAAATTAAGTAACATAATAAAAGATTTAGCCTTCTATCAAACACAAATGTTCCCTGGATCAAATGTCCTATTTTAATTATGTAATTACTTTATATTTATTTCTAACGGGTGCAGCGGAACGCACGGGTACAGCTAGTAATAAATAAATTAAAAGAAATATAGTCTATAGACCCTAGCGATATCGCAAGACATAACGAAAAGCACTCTAGAACTTTTTTTCCGCATCAAGGATCCTGAAAGGTATATTTTAATCTCGATTCCACAGAATTACAATGTTTATTATCAGGCATATACATGAAAGGTCGACCGATGACGGCTGGGATTTTCTACAGAGAAAGAAAAATAAACAGACCGATTACAAATGTTTTGCGTAGTAATACAGATTTATACATAACAGTATTCGTATTTCCAGTTGGTGGCAGATGTTTACATCAATATTGTCTACAATATAGATGGAAATGTCATGGAATAGTCTGTTTATAATTTCCGGTTTAATCTTTGTAGGCTTGCACAATCACTGTTGACAATAAATATTTGTATTTGATTGGTTACTTCGTTTGTTTTGCGCAAAGCTTCCCATCTGAACTAAAAATTCTGCTACATATTAGTACGTCGCGTTGATGTACAAACCTTCCAGGTCACGAATTGATAACAGGACTCAATTCTCGTGGAACAACGACAGAAATGTAGATCATAAGTAAATCCAAGATATCTTTGGGTAGATTTACAGCAAGATGTTAGGAGAAAATCCACAAACGATTAGAGGAAACTCGGAAATTCTCGTTGAAGCAAGTAAAGCGATTGGGTTGGAAGTAAATCCCGAAAAGACTAAGTATATGATTATGTCTCGTGACCAGAATATCGTACGAAATGGCACTATAAAAATTGGAGATTTATCCTTCGAAGAGGTGGAAAAATTCAAACATCTTGGACCAACAGTAACAAACATAAATGACACTCGGGAGGAAATTAAACGCAGAATAAATATGGGAAATGCCTGTTATTATTCGATTGAGAAGCTTTTGTCATCTAGTCTTATGTCAAAAAATCTGAAAGTTAGAATTTATAAAACAGTTATATTACCGGTTGTTTTGTATGGTTGTGAAACTTGGACTGTCTCTTTGAGAAAGGAACAGAGATTAAGGGTGTTTGAGAATAAGGTTCTTAGGAAAATATTTGGGGCTAAGAGGGATGAAGTTACAGGCGAATGGAGAAAGTTACACAACACAGAGCTGCACGCATTGAATACATCACCTGACATAATTAGGACCACAAAATCCAGACGTTTGAGATGGGCAGGACATGTAGCACGTATGGGCGAATCCAGAAATGATATAGAGTGTTAGTTGGGAGGCCGGAGGGCAAAAGACCTTTGGGAAGACCGAGACGTAGATGGGAAGATAATATTAAAATGGATTTGAAGGAGGTAGGATATGATGGTAGAGACTGGATTAATCTTGCTCAGGATAGGGACCAATGGCGGACTTATGTGAGGGCGGCAATGAACCTCCGGGTTCCTTAAAAGCCAGTAAGTAAGTAAGTAAGTGAGTAAGTAAGTAAGTAAGTAAGTAAGTAAGATTTACAGCAAGAGAAAACATTGTCCCGTAAGAGAAGAAACTTTTCCCTTAATTTCCCTACAACGTCAAAATTTAACACTACTGATAATCAGAATCATAAATTATACTGTCTTCTGAAGTAAAGCATTACAGGTGCACAGGTACCACAGAAATTGATTTTTTGACAGTGCCAGATTAACAAGAACGGAATGATTTTCATTAGCCATATCTGACGCAGTTTTGAATATGACATCTCCTTTATTAACCCTTAAATTGGCAAAACTTCATTTCTCACACTAGTTTATTAATCCGTGTCGGACTGTAAAGAAAACAACTATCGCAATGTCCTATTTTATATGTTATACGACAGCGTGAAGGCCTAACCTCTAGCGAGTGGCGCGAAGCTATTAAAATGACTGCACACGTGTCTTTCGTACGTTCCCTTCCGGGCAGGACTCGGGACAACATCCTCTGTCGGCCATGCCACAGAGAGCCAGAAACACTTGCACATGTCCTGGGCTCTTGTCCGCACGGTGAAGTATTCCGTAACTCACGACACCATAGAATTCGTTCGATGATCGCCGAACAGTTTAGATCAATAAATTTTCAAGTGTTCGAAGAAGTACACGGACTGGCAGACAATGGCAGTACAAGAAGAATAGACATGATTGCCATCCCGCCAAATAACAACAATGGCTACATCATCGATTCCACCGTTAGATTTGAAAAAACAAAAGAGACAACCTGAAGATGTAAATAGGGAAAAAAACGACATCTATGTACGTACCGTTCCATATTTCATGGACAAATACGGTCTACAACAAATTGAAGTAATAGGCCTTATGGTTGGAACTATTCCCGGTTTCTTCTTCCAGACCTGGCAACGTTTCGGCCTACAGAGGAAGGCAATCGATGACATCGTTCTTGCAGCTCTGAGAGGATCAATATTTATACTCCGAAACTATATCTACGGTCAACAGTGATCTTCAAATAATTAATTAGTACCTACTTATTTATTCAGTCATTTCTTGTCATTGTTGTAAGACTCCATTAAACTTAAACACATATATGTTATTTATACTTTCAACTGCCTATTGCACAATATGCTCTGTTTTTGTGGCAGCCTGTTAATACAGCGAGCTGTTATCGTTTAAATAAATTAATAAAATAACCCTTAAATTGGAAAAACTTCATTTCTCACACTAGTTTATTAAACCGTGTCGGACTGTAAAGAAAACAACTATCGCAATGTACATATTTTATATGTTGTACAATATTATAGCATTGTGAAATTTTAATTTTCTTACCAATTTTTTTTCTATTGTTCTATTAAAATTATAACATATAGCCTATTAACCTATTATATCCTATAGGATACTTTGCGAATTTAAAGGTTAAAAATGTCAATCATTATCATTCATTACCATACACCATTACTTTACCATTTAATTAGTTCTTTTCAAAATTATGAACGAAATCGAACTAATTACAAAGTGAGATTCCATGGTCTTGCAACCAGATGAGTACAAGAACATTGTTAAATACATTGTGGGGCGAAGGTATTTTGTCGTTTAGTCAACTGTCCGAAAAACAGGTCTGAACCTCATAAGTGATACCAACTTGGCACCACTTATGAGACAACTAGGCCAAGAGATAATGGGACAGTATGGCCAGTTACTTCCCCCTTCCACTTCCTTAATCACTAATCACTAATCAGACTTCAGATGTATACAAACAATTGAAGGGCTTCCTGCAAAAACGAGGTAGCTCCATTTTTACAAAATTTTGGAAAATAACAAAAAACATTGTAACAATTCATATGTTAACTGAGCTTCTTTTCTTTTTCAGAGTATGTCCTAGGTATCTAGGAGTTTCATATCATCATTTACTCATTCATTACAATCAGGAATTTAGGGGGGGGGGTTAAATATGAACAAATAATGGAGCTACCCCATTTTTACAATAAAATTTGATATAATTAGCCACATTTTGCACTAAAAACACATCTTCTGTGCGAATATAATAGATTACAACACGAGACATTGCAGATATATATATATATATATATATATATATATATATATATATATATATATATATATATATATATATAGGGGAGAGTCGGGTAGTATCGGACATCGGGTAATATCGGACAGTGAGTTTCTTTCATCTATCACACGATGATAGTACCTGATTGACATGGTTACGTTTCTGTGATGTCTAGAGAAACGTAACCATGTCATTCAGGTACTACCATATGGTGGTAGATTAAAGAAACGCACTGTCCGATACTACCCGATGTCCGATACTACCCGACTCTCCCCTATATATAATATTTCGAAAAAAATATATATTTTAAATTAAATATTTCATAATGTGTTTTGGGGAAGCCATTGATTTAATTCAAAATATGCTCAATCAATTTAAGAGAGCAGTGCATTGTGGTAATAAATGATTGAAAGAATTTTAGTTTTGTTCTTTAAATCTGTAGAAATTCTATCCGAAAAACATGACATTTAAAAATTACTTTGCAGATCGAAAAGTTATATTTCTTCTTATGCAATTTCTGCACAACATCATTCTTTCTTCATCCACTCTTTTCAAGATAGCTGCATTTCTTATTCTGTCTGTTCACTTCACCAGTTACATTCTTCTCCCTGTATAAATAATTATTTTTTAAATCGTAATTTTTTTTTTCGTATAGCAGAGGGACAGTGTTTTATACATACCAATATGCATTATTGTACAAGATACAGTAATGGAGGGAAAAATGTTGAATATTTCCAAAAATCTTACTGCTGTGAACTGTACCTAAACCCTTAAGCCAAGGATCACACTGTATTTTTCTTTCACATACATTTTTATTTATTTATCTAAACGATAACAGCTCCCTGTATTAACAGGCTGCCACAGAGACAGAGCATATTGTGTAATAGGCAGTTGGAAGTATAAATAGCATACATATGTTTAAGTTGAAGGGAGTCTTACAACAATGACAAGAAATGACTGAATAAATAAGTAGCTACTAATTAATTAGTTGAAGATCACTGTTGACCGTAGAGATGGTTGCGGAGTATAAATATGGATCCTCTCAGAGCTGCAAGAACGATGTCATAAATTGCCTTCCTCTGTATGCCGAAACGTTGCCAGGTCTGGAAGAAGAAACCGGGAATAGTTCCAACCATAAGGCCTATTACTTCAATTTGTTGTAGACCGTATTTGTCCATGAAATATGGAACGGCACGTACATAGATGTCGTTTTTTTCCCTATTTACATCTTCAGGTTGGCTCTTTCATTTTTCAAATCTAACGGTGGGATCGATGATGTAGCCATTGTTGTTATTTGGCGGGATGGCAATCATGTCTATTCTTCTTGTACTGCCATTGTCTGCCAGTCCGTGAACTTCTTCGAACACTTGAAAATTTATTGATCTAAACTGTTCGGCTATCATCGAACGAATTCTATGGTGTCGTGAGTTACGGAATACTTCACCGTGCGGACAAGAGCCCAGGACATGTGCAAGTGTTCCTGGCTCTCTGTAGCATCGCCGACAGAGGATGTTGTCCCGAGTCCTGCCCGGAAGGGAACGTACGGAAGACACGTGTGCAGTCATTTTAATAGCTTCGCGCCACTCGCTGGAGGTTAGGCCTTCACGATGTCGTATCCAGGAATTCGCCGGAGTAAACTCGCTGTATAACTCTACGCCAAGACCTTTCTGAGGTAGCTTAGCCCACGCCTCTAATTCCTTTTCAAAGTTCATTTTACTACGAATTTAGTGAGAACGGGCATTTTTATGGCTGTCTCTTTCATTTTTTAATGAAAAATGACTGTAAACGTAATCTGCACAAGGAATATCAGATCGTGTAAGGCACGCTTTAGCAGTATACCAGAGATAAGAAATGCTGGCCTGACAAGAGGTAATTGTAGCATTCATTGTGTTACAACACAGAGCTCACCTATACTGAGTGTAGTGAACGGCTTATTTGAAATAACAATAAAAGAACACTCCCATTCAAACAGAGACTAGAGTACCGGAGCAAGAAACGAGTTTGAATTTAAATTAATTATCGGAGCAATAATACGATTCACTGTGAAGTTCTAAAAATTATTGCCGCTTATAAATCACCACTGATTACGACAATAGCAAATTATATGAGGCAATTATTCTTTAAGCAAAAACATGTAATCGGCTAGGAAGTGAATGAGAAATATTGAGAACGTAATTTCACACACAGTTTAATCGTTGTACGTGACCGATTAAATACGTCATATGAAATTCAATTTATAAATTGAAATTTCAATTTCTTATGCGATTAATGTAATGTAATAGCCATTGTGAATATCTCATTCATATTTAATGCTGTGCCAGAGATGATTTATATTCTCAGAGAGTATAAAATTAATTAAGGAGGTAGGTAGTGACTCACAGAGTACCATCCTGAAATCGTGTTCATGTTTTGTGGGCAATTCTTCGAATAATAAGAAGAAAAAGAGTTGTTTAAAACATCACAATTCTTTATAGGTTAGCTTTTAATAATATGTCGCAATATTTATTTAAGATATCATACCCCACTTTTTAAATGGGAGCAGAAGAAAGAAGAAAACAAAAATTGGTTTTATTATTCACATTTATTGACGTCATACAAGATTTTGTCCAATATTCTTTTGAGAAGATTAATCCTCATGCAGAAACATCAAAACGACAAATTACAGGGAAATTAGTGGACAATATGCTGATGGCATACAATAGAATGGGGTGGAACATGTCTCTTAAAATGCATTTCCTCCACTCCCACCTGGACTTCTTCCCTGACAATCTCGGAAAAATAAGTGATGAACATGGGAAAGTTTTCGCCAAGATATCGCTACTCTAGAAAAAAGATATCACGGTAAATGGAGCACTACGATGATTGCTGGGTATTCAGAAATGACAAAGTATATGATTATGCCTCGTGACCAGAATATTGTGCGAAATGGAAATATAAAAATTGGAGATTCATCTTTCGAAGAGGTAGAAAAATTCAACAGTAACAAATGTAAATGACACTCGTCAGGAAATTAAACGCAGAATAAATATGGGAAATGCCTGCTATTATTTGGTTGAGAGGCTTTTGTCGTCTATTCTGCTGTCAAAAAATTTTAAAGTTAAAATACTGTATATAAAACAGTTATATTACCGATTGTTTTGTATGGTTGTGAAACTTGGACTCTCACTTAGAGAGAAAAACAGAGATTAAGAGTATTTGAGAATAAGGTTCTTAGGAAAATATTTGGGGCTAAGAGGGATGAAGTTACAGAAGAATTGGAGAAAGTTACACAACGCAGAACTGCACGCGTTGTATTCTTCACCTGACATAATTTGGAACTTTAAATCCAGACGTTTGAGATGGGCAGGGCATGTAGCACATAAGGGCGAATCCAGAAATGCATATAGAGTGTTAGTTGGGAGACCAGAGGGAAAAAGACCTTTGGGGAGGCCGAGACGTAGATGGGAGGATAACATTAAAATGGATTTGAGGGAGGTGGGATATGATGCTAGAGACTGGATTAATCTTGCTCAGGATAGGGACCGATTGCGGGCTTATGTGAGGGCGGCAATGAACCTCCGGGTTCCTTAAAAGCCATTTGAAAGTAAGTACTGAGGGATGCTTCAGAAGTCTGTAAGATATGTACTTAATATGATATAATATTTAAAAGTTCTAGAATTTTGATTTTTACTGAATATCGTTTCTTTATTATCTTTTGCACTAGACCAGATAGAAAACATCCAATGACATTTTGGGAATCAGCACATCAGTTTCCATAAGAATCAGCTACCTTTACCTCGGAGGTATGAAAAAAAAATATTTACTTGTGGTGAATGAGATAGTAATATGCGTTACAAGAGCGGTATGTTGACGTTTTCATGTTCGAGGGAAAGATTGAAAAGCGAAACGTAGTTGAGCTTTTTTAATTTCCGAGAACATGAAAACAAACATACCGCTCGTGTATCGTACATTATTTTGTGCGAAGATCGTTTATTACATACCTGAAAGAGGAATTTCTAATTAGTTGCAATGAAATCTCCATCTTGGTTTCTGTTTAATGACGGCAACTTTGGAATACCAAAATATCTATCTTCAACATTGTTGCTATAAAATGTTTTCTGTGTTTACTATACTCCAGCAGGCCGTGATTTACGTCTGTCTTTTTTTCCCCCCTCAGTCTATAAATGCGAACTTAAAACAAACGGTAAGGTTATGTAATGATTTATTTTTCATTTAAATATTTTAACAATATTATTTATATAACATATTGCAGTAATAACATCGGCATCTGGAGTCTTGTTGATTTTTTCACGGCTTCCTTAATGTTACTTGCATCAGGAATGCAATAACTTTTGTGGAGTAGTAGACTTTACTTAATTTTTGCAAATATTTAAAAACAATAATTAACAGTGCAATTTAGGTGAAATTGCAGTGGTAAGTTTCCAATTTATAATTATTACTATGTTAAACGTCTCTAAAAATAATATGTTAAAAGCCTAAAGCAGTAAAATGAATGTCGCGCTTAAGCGGTAATAAGAGGGAAATTGTTATGTGTGTTACATTGGGAATACTGAATGTGGTTTTTTTATTTTTATTTTATTAGGTTATTTTACGACGCTTTATCAACAGCTTAGGTTATTTAGCGTCTGAATGAGATGAAAGTGATAATGAGTCCGGGGTCCAACACCGAAAGTTACCCAGCATTTGCTCATATTGGGTTGAGGGAAAACCCCGGAAAAAACCTCAACCAGGTAACTTGCCCCGACCGGGAATCGAACCCGGGCCACCTGGTTTCGCGGCTAGACGCTCTAACCGTTACTCCACAGGTGTGGACCTGAATGTAGTATTTCACACTTACCGCGTATTCGTTTTGTGCGGAAAGCAAGCAAATACGCACGATCTCGCACAAAAGTCATTTATAATATGTTATAAAGTTAAAAATATCTTGGAAGGAACCAACTAAGAATTTTCGTTATCATTTTCGAATTTAGGAGGTCAAAATACAATGTAATTGATTGGTTTTACTTCCGATACTTGCAACTTGTTATAATTTGTTGGCCAGTGTAATCATCTACTAACTTTTTCACAATCATAGGCGAAGTTGCAGATTACATTAGTGGCATTTTAGTACACCTTCACAGTACCTTCACTAGGTCACAATTGAACTCTTTAAAAAAGGTTTACTTTTTAAACAGAAAATAGGTATGCTGTGTCGAATTAACCTATTACATAAAACCCGCACCTATTAAACTTTGAATAAACAGAGGAGCTTCGAGCGACGTCTTTCGTTTTTCATACGAACCTGAAGGTACATCAGTAAAGTAAACAAATAACGTCTTCCTATAGCCAGTGTTCCTTAAACCTGTAGCCGTCTCTAGGCAATGTTTTGGTGTCCAGATCTCGTTCCCTAATTATTATGAAGAAATCGTACAAAAGAGTCGTGCTGTATATCTCTGGAAATATCCAGCCGTTTAATAATTAATAACTGTGTGATTCAACAAAATATGCTACTAGCACTTAGAGGAAAATGTCTTACAGTTCTCACATCTATCTTAGATCCCATACACTCAGCCGGTGGTCGATGCCCCTCTCTCTCTCTGAGATCTTCAGTTGAGTGGACGTACTTTCGAAGCAAAAAATAACTTCTAAACATGTGAATGGTGGCTTGTGGATTTACAATTACTCGGAACTACGGGACTTCATTCTTGATCGTCAGATTCGTTACTAAGAAGAGTGACGTAATGAGACTAATTAATCAGTATTCAGAGTTGATATTCTTACTGAGCACAACAACTCTTATATCCGTTTCTTTATCCACCTGTCCTTTGTTCAAAACCTGTTCCTAAAGCCTTATTAGTTACAAAACTTTACACATATGTATACAGTGTAAACTAATTTATGCAGGGTTGTACATGTTAGTTTAACGAACATTAATTTTACCTGATCAAAAATAGTGATTTAATTAAAAGTAACTTTTCACACCTCTGGTTTCTCACTCAAAAGTATTGTACAGCTACAGGGTTGTTTCCGCTCTCTGATAACGAATTTGAACGACGTCATGTGCATCAGGAATCACACCGACAGCTGAATTGCGGCGAGAGATGATAGACCAGTAGTGAGTGATTTCATAATCAGAGTGCACGGTGTATCACAGTAGCAATGCCCAAGAAAATCGAGCCTTTTTGGGAGGGATACATAACAAATATTTCCGATGCCAAGTACAGTTACGCGAAAAAACATAGGAGCCTGCAAAAAACGTGGTTTCGTTATTTCCAAGAAAGGCATCTTGTGTGTACCTAATAAGACAGGCAAAGCTCGGATGGGATTCATTTCAGAGTGAAAAAAGCAAGCAAATCCACCCCCCGTCACAAGTCGCCGCACCCCACGAGATGATACAAATTAATGTCCACACCTGTGGAGTAACGATCAGTGCGTCTGGCCGCGAAACCAGGTGTCCCGGGTTCGAATCCCGGTCGGGGAAAGTTACCTGGTTGAGGTTTTTTCTGGGATTTTCCCTCAACCCAATACGAGCAAATGCTGGGTAATTTTCGGTACTGGACCCCGGATTCATTTCACCGGCATTATCACCTTCATTTCATTCAGACTCAAAATAACCTGAGATGTTGATACAGTGTCGTAAAATAAACAATTAAAATAAAATAAATACAAATTAATTCCATTCGAGCTTTACCAATATTATTAAGTACACTGAAGATGCCTTTCTTGGAAATAACGAAACCTCGTTTAGTACAGGCTTCTTTTATTTTCACTTAACTGTACTTGGCATTGATGTACCCCTCCCAAAAAGGCTAGATTTTCTTGGGAATTTCTGCTGTGAGTTGCCGTGCACTCTGACTATGAAATCACTCACTACTGGTCTGTCACCTCGCGCCACAGTTCAGTTGTCGTGTGGCTCCTGACGTATATGACGTCATTCAAAATCGTTATCAGAGATCTGAAACAATTTTGTATAGCATCGGATATTACAATATGACTTATGGATGGATGGATGGATGGATGGATAGGTAAACTTCGCGACAAAAGCAATGGGCCTCCGACAATTCAGGCCTGTAAGTTCCAGACACATAATATTGCGCATGATCATTTCGTCAGTGTCATAGTACATAGTACACCAGGTGACACATAATTAAACCATTTAAATTCGCTGTATTTTATTTGAGAGTCTGAAATATGTTATAAAGTGGAATAGAGGGTCAATTGTTGTAAGAGTAAAATGTTAATAGAATTGTCAAGTACTAAATCAATAAAAGCGAAAATCAGCAGGAAAACCACAGTCTTATGTAGAACTGGTACTATTAGTTGCAGTAGCATAGATCATTACGACACAAGTTTACAAAGCGAGTGAATAATACTAGTCCAAAGTTCGAGCCTCCGACAATTTTCAGTTTTTCTTTCATTCCTGATTACAATCTTTTAACTCACACTCACACTCACACAATCACACTCACACTCTCATACACTCACACTCACACACACTCTCTCTCTCTCTCTCTCTCTCTCTCTCTCACACACACACACACACACACACACACACGTCTACACCTTTGCCAGTAGTGCTCCTTTGCCACGTTTTCATTTCCTCCTGCTGTTAAGTACATTAAATGAACATCGCTAAATCCTTCCATTACGTAAAATATTGGTGAGAGCTTCAAGGTCAACAACAACTCTTGACTGACAGTGAGACAGTGTTTATGCTGGAGTTAATGTGATCGAAAGACGTGCGTACAGTCTAAACTGGCAGGCGTTTCATAGTACGGTCATTCATAAAACATCAAAGGCTTGTTGAATAAAGCTAAAATATTATTTTACTTGCGACAAGTTACAAAATAAGTGAAAAACCAGTCATTTCCTTTACATAAATCCTGACAACTGACAAGCACTAGTAATTACTAACGCTTTCAATTCCTTTACCAACAATTGCTGCATAAAATTTATTTGTAAAACTAGCCCTACCTGTGCGCTCCGCTGCACCCGTTAGAAATAAATATAAAGTAATAACATAATTAAAATAGGATATTTGATCCAGGGAACATTCGTGTTTGATAGAAGGATAAATCGTTTAATATGTTACTTAATTTAAATTGCATCCAAATAATTCAAATGCGATCATTTTGGTCCAGAGACACTCATTGGTGCAATGACAATTCCTTTAACATGTTTCTAATTTTTATTACATGCAACCATAGTTTAATGAAGATTGACATCATTTAGATTTAATGTGTATATTTTATTTTACTTGTTATAGGTTTCCATTGAATTATGGTAATAACTTAATTTTAACCCTTGTTTTCTACGTATTCAGTAAATGGCGCTTGGCCCACTATGGTTCTGAACCCTTCAAATAACTTAAATTATATTACATATTACATATTATATTATATTATATCAGTTAATTTAGCTTCCGATATTACTTCATACAAACACAGAATTATTCTCTGTAGGCTATCTTTCATAGCTTTCGATTGTTGCTGTCCAAGGCCCCTTATAGACGAAGTCATTTGTTTTTTAATTCATTACACGGCCTTAGATGGCAGTTCTTTTAATTTTAAAACTCATTTATCTCATTAAATATCAGTCCTATCAAAATTGTTCAAGGAATAAAACTTATCGGAAATTATTTTTAAAGAAACTTTTGCTATGTAACATTTTTCACAAAAATCAATAATAAGCGAGATAGTTCGATTTATTTAATTCAGGCCCCCTTATAACCCCCCTTTTAAATAATGTATTTTGAATGCCATATAGCCTAAAATCTAAGTTACAACGAACTTCAGTTATATTCCAATTTTCATCGAAATCCGTTCAGCCATTACCGTGTGAAAAGGTAACAAACATACAGACAGAGAGACATACAAACAAAAATTTCAAAAAAGCGTATTTCGGTTTCAGGGTAGTTAATTATATATGTTAGAACCAATTATTTTTGGAAAATCGAAAATTACGAGAAAAATTTCGGCTACAGATTTATTATTAGTATAAATAGTTAGAATCGCGAGCACGTTTTTTACCGAACCTTTGTTCTTGGAAAACTTTCTTAAAAGTGTTGAAATAACATTTTTAATGTAATATGATGTCATATTCAAGCAGTGAACAGTGAGGAAGAATTCATACGTAGGCGGAGGAGAACATTTAGGTCAGAGAGGGTGACCACAAGGATCCTGAATACAGAGCAGTTATTTTTAAGTTGTTAATTAATTTAAAAAAACTACCAAATTTTAAATTTGGGATTCGCTTGATGCCAAGATGTCATATTTACAATTTTTTTTTGAAAATATAAATGATATTGAATGATATGTAAAAAGTTCCTAAGAATTTGTAATAAATGTTTTCTATTTCAAAGACTTTGAATTTGAATTTCACTAATAGTTGGTAGGTAGACTGTGGAAGGGAACCTCACGCTCCAAATAACATACCTCTCACGACCCACTCATTAACAGGTATATTATATTTAGAAGAGAGGAAAAGTAGGCATGGTCCATATGTTCCTTGTTTTTATTTGTTGACATCGTCTCAAAGCGGATGGTTGGATCTAATACTATGGCCTTATCCTTAACCCTGTCGATGGCTATGATTTCCGCTCGCCTGTTGGAATCTATGGCCGAAATGTAATCAACCTCTTCATGAACCTCCCAACCGAGGTGTCTTAAGACTTCTGCAATACTTGTCCCCACTCTATGATGTCTATTGTTCCGTAGCAGCTCTCTTTTCCTGCAGTATCCCAACACGTGACCAATAGTTTCAAATTTAAAGAAAGATTTAGCTTGTCAAAAATTTAATTTGAGATATTGCTTGCTTTTACAAAGTCTTCTTTACGTCCTGCAACACGATTTCACATATTTTAATAATAATTAAACACCGTAGGGTATTAAAAAATGTTTAATAATATTCATTTGAAAAATTATATGTAAATAAGAACAATAATAATAATAATAATAATAATAATAATAATAATAATAATATATAAATATATATTTAATTTTAAAGTTCGACGAAATTTTTCGCTCGTGTATATTTACAATAGGCACCAGTAATACCAGACTAATTGATTGAGTACATCTATGGAGCTGTTGCCATTTATTTTGATTTTTTTTCCTTTGTCAAATTGGAAGAAAACTGTCTAAATTATATTGTTCTCTTCTCTTACTTTACCAAGAAACATTACACAAAGATCGTTTGGCGACATTTTTACAACAGTGAAACACATAAATGTTCTATATTTTGTGTGCATCATAGAGTACGATTGTCTTTCTTCTTTATTATTTAAATAAATTCAAAATTAAATAATACTTGAAATTAATTTTAGTATTATGACACCTTTTTTTCTTAAAAATTTAAAATAGAATTTATCAATACTGCTATCTTTCACAAGTAAAATATACAGATTATGACAAATTAGTAAAATTGTGTTATGCAACATGAATTACTAAGACTTGTCATTTGTCATCCATATATTGGTAAACTGTCACTTCGATGAAAGAGTAATGGAACGGAGAAAAATTCTCTCCGGCGCTGGGATTTGAACCCGGGTTTTCAGCTCTACGTGCTGATGCTTTATCCACTAAGCCACACCGGATACAACTCCGACGCCGGTTAGAATCGTCTCAGATTAAACTCCAACTCTTGGGTTCCCTCTAGTGGCAGCCCTCTGCACTACGTCATAGATGGCTATGAACGCAGAACCGAAGTCCACACATGTGCTGAGGTGCACTCGATATGAGTGACTAGTTGGCCGGGATCCGACGGAATAAGCGCCGTCTTAAATCACGAAGTGATTTACGCATATCATATATATTATTTTAATGTACCGAAGTACATATGATATTTCCATGCAGATATTCTGCGTCATCATACGGAGAGAATTTTTCTCCGTTCCATTACTCTTTCATCGTATGATGACGCAGAATATCTGCATGGAAATATCATATGTACTTCGGTACATTAAAATAATAAACTGTCACTTGTCACTAGTACTTTTTTAAACAATAGGCTCCTGATCGTAAAATACTTGACAATTTTAAGGAAAAACTGTTACCACTAGGGGGAAATCAAATAAAGAACTATTTAATTATAATTTTCTTCCCCTTGCATTCCGTATATTTGCAGTAGATACACCTGAACAATACATACTACACTAAAATAATATAATTATAATAAGGCTGTTACCTTGTTACGCATCTATGACACAACACAATGAAGAAGCCATCAGCTGTAGTTTATTGCAAACTAATGCAAACTAATGCAATTATTCATTCATTCATTGTTCTGCCTAAGGGCAGGTCTTTCACTGCAAACTCAGCTTCCTCCAATCTTTCCTATTTTCTGCCTTCCTCTTTGTTTCCGCATATTATCCATATATCTTAATGTCATCTAAGACTGATATCTTCTTCTACCACGAACTCTTCTCCCGTTCACCATTCCTTCCACTACATCCTTTAGTAGGCAGTTTCTTCTCAGCCAGTGACCCAACCAATTCCTTTTCCTCTTCCTGATCAGTTTCAGCATCATTCTTTCTTCACCCACTCTTTCCAACACAGCTTCATTTCTTATTCTGTCTGTCCACTTCACACGTTCCATTCTTCCCATATCCACATTTCAAATGTTCCTATTCGCTTCTCTTCACTTCGTCGTAATGTCCATGTTTCTGCCCCATACTATGCCACACTCCATACAAAGCACTTCACTAGTTTCTGCCTTAGTTACTTTTCCAGAGGTCCTGGCAGCAGCTCATGAAGTCAAAAGGAGAATGGCAATGGCAAAGGAGGCTTCTTTCTTTTTCTTTTTTATCCTGACTTTTCATCTTTTTTCTTTCTTTTCTCTCTTCGATCTTCTATCGTTTTACTTTCCTTTTTTCCTTTGTCTTCCATTCTTATTCACAAATGGCTTTTAAGGAACCCGCAGGTTCATTGCCGCCCTCACATAAGCCCGCAATCGGTCCCTATCCTGAGCAAGATTAATCCAGTCTCTAGCATCATATCCCACCTCCCTCAAATCCATTTTAATGTTATCCTCCTATCTACGTCTCGGCCTCCCCAAAGGTCTTTTTCCCCTCCAGTCTCCCAACTAACACTCTATATGCATTTCTGAATTTGCCCATACGTGCGACATGCCCTGCCCATCTCAAACGTCTGGATTTAATGTTCTTAATTGTCAGGTGAAGAACATAAAGCGTGCAGTTCTGCGTTGTGCAACTTTCTCCATTTCCCTGTAACTTCATACCTCTTAGCCCAAATATTTTCTTAAGCACCTTATTCTCAAACACCCTTAATCTCTGTTCCGCTCTCAAAGTGAGAGTCCAAGTTTCACAACCATACAGAACAACCGGTAATATAACTGTTTTATAAATTCTAACTTTTAGATTTTTTGACAGCAGACTAGATGACAAAAGCTTCTCAACCGAATAATAACAGGCATTTCCCATATTTATTCTGCGTTTAATTTCCTCCCGAGTGTCAGTTATATTTGTTAATATTCCTTTTAGATATTTAAATGTTTCAACCTCTTCGAAGGATAAATCTCCAATTTTTATGTTTCCATTTCGTACAATATTCTAGTTACGAAACAAACATATACTTTGTCTTTTCGGGATTTACTTTCAAACCTATCGCTTTACTTGCTTCAAGTAAAATTCCCGTGTTTTCCCTAATCGTTTCTGAATTTTCTCCTAACATATTCACGTCATCCGTATAGACAAGCAGCTGATGTAACCCGTTCAATTCCAAACCCTGTCTGTTATCCTGAACTTTCCTGATGGCATATTCTAGAGCGAAGTTAAAAAGTAAAGGTGATAGTGCATCTCCTTGCTTTAGCCCACAGTGAATTGGAAAAGCATTAGACAGAAACTGGCCTATACGGACTCTACTGCAAGTTTCAGTGAGACACATTTTAATTAATTGAACTAGTTTCTTGGGAATACCAAATTCAATAAGAATATCATATAAAATTTCTCTCTTAACCGAGTCATACGCCTTTTTTAAGTCTATGAATAACTGATCTACTGTACCCTTATACTCCCATTTTTTCTCCATTATTTGTCGAATACAAAATATCTGGTCAATAGTTGATCTATTACGCGTAAAACCACACTGATGATCCACAATAATTTCATCTACGTATGGAGTTAATCTTCTCAAAAGAATATTCGACAAAATTTTGTACGACGTCAATATTCCAATATTCTTCCATTCTATTGCCTTTATTCATTCCTCTCTTTGTTTTTTCTTTCTACATTCTTTATTTGCTTTCTCTGACCCTCCTTCCTGTATTATTTCTTTCTTCTCTGTGGTCTTTATTTCCTTACATTTCTTCCTCTCTTTATTCTTCCAATCTATCCTTCTCTATTCTTTGTTCTTCCTTTCTATATTCTTTATTTATTATATCTGCCCTTCTTTCCTTATTATGTGTTTCTTTCTTCTCTCTGATCTTCTGTCTTCTTACTTCCCTTCTCTTTGTTCTTCCATTGTAACTTCTTTATTTCCTTTCCGTCTGTGTTCTTCTTATCTTTCATCTTTACTTCCTTTTTACTTTCTATCGTCTGAGTACTTTACTGTTAATGTATTAAAATAACAGATTCAATAACGAAATTCTGACGAAAAATACATGAGACTTATACTGTACATATTAAGGAGAGAGGATGGTATGTTTTGGTGACATGAGTAAATTTTCAAAAACAATTCTTTAAAATACTCTGTGATATGTGTGTAATGCATTTCATAACATTTTGTGGGTATTTGTGCCCTTATCGGATGTTAAGACGTCGTTTTTAAACTTCCTGGGCTATGGATTTTTAAATCACACGCCCGCTTTTATCGGTTTCCAGTAACTTCATTTTTTTTTGCTACATTGCCAGACAAAAAATGGATATAATTTCTGAACTATTAAAGATACATCCATGAAATTTAGAACACACATTCTTTACACTATTAGGAAACGTTTCTCTGTAACAGAATTTTGTTAATTGATTTCATTTTAAAAATACATCTGTTTGTTTGCAAGAAAGGAAATAAAAAAATTGTTATTAAATTTTAATTGTTTATTTTACAAACGTACGGACTAATATCAAAATTCTGTTATAGATAGTTTGTAGAACA